>NC_041218.1:81488571-81500693 GCF_002837175.3 Physeter macrocephalus
TTATTTTTGTTTTTATTTCCATTTCTCTAGGAGGTGGGTCAAAACGGATCTTGCTGTGATTTATGTCATAGAGTGTTCTGCCTATGTTTCCCTCTAAGACTTTGATAGTGTCTGGCCTTACATTTAGGTCTTTAACGCATTTTGAGTTTATTTTTGTGTATGGTGTTAGGGAGTGTTCTAATTTCATACTTTTACATGTACCTGTCCAGCTTTCCCAGCACCACTTATTGAAGAGGCTGTCTTTTCTCCACTGTATGTTCTTGCCTCCTTTAGATGATTTGAAATTTAAATGGTGTTTTCTAAAAAAATAGAAGATATAATCTTGCCTTGAGGTAATCTTTTTTTTTTTTTTTTTTTTGTGGTATGCGGGCCTCCCTCTGTTGTGGCCTCTCCCTTTGCGGAGCACAGGCTCCGGACGCGCAGGCTCAGCGGCCATGGCTCACGGGTCCAGCCGCTCCGCGGCATGTGGGATCCTCCCAGACCGGGGCGCGAACCCGGTTCCCCTGCATCGGCAGGCGGACGCGCAACCACTGCGCCACCAGGGAAGCCCCTGAGATAATCTTTGAAGATTGATAAAACATATAGTCCACTATTTAAAAGCAATATTTAAATCTTTATATCGCACATTTAGAAATCGCTTAATAAGTGGGTGCTAGATAAGTATATCAAAGTTAGATACATGATCACATTAACTGCAGGGAGAGCAACGAGTCTGTGTTTATCATGTAGTTGATATAGTGGTAATTCATGTCTACATGAAGTTAAATGGAGCCTTTACTGATCAGATTATTCTAATAATTAGGTTCATATTTTTTCAAGTGATCCTTTTATTCTTTTGAAATTGCCTCACTTCTCTATTTTACTTTGTACATGGCGATATAACCACCGTAAAGGTTAAGCTAAGAAACTTTGACTATCCGAAGAATTCTAATTTCACTTTTACATTTTATTTTTTTATGGAAAATATTTATAAAAACAGTTTTACTATTTTGTTTTTATACATCATTCAACTGTCAATAAAAGTTTAAGTGTTTTCTCCAAAAAGAAAAAAAATCTGATACACTTCCACTAGAAATTCCGAGCCAGTTATAAATTTATTAATATTATAGTTAACCTGACACAAATATTTCTAATTCATGTATATCTTTTTAAGTACATCTACATAAATCCATCTTGAACTTAGTATAATCCTATGGCTAAATTGAGTGTCGTAACTAGGATATAAAATTGCTAGGCTTAAAAAATATTCTTCAATTACAAATGTTATTCTCAATCAAGGAATAGATTTTCATTGAATTATTAATAAATTTTAATATATATTTTTAATTTACCTAGGAAAATGTCACTTTCTCACATTGCCTCTTCAGAGCATTGAGAATTCATAGCTTATAATTACATTCATATAATATTCAATTAAATACACATTTAAACAATTCACTTTAATAATCTCCTGTATAGGAATTATAGAAGTGTATGAAATATTTATTTTTCTTTATAAGATTTAAATAATCCAAAAATAAATTTATTATATCACATCATGGTAATTTTTGAAAATATGTTTTCTAGACAAAGTTACAATCCATTGAATTAAAAAAAAATCCTCCCTGCTGTTTTTTTTTTTTGCAGTACGCGGGCCTCTCACTGCTGTGGCCCCTCCCGTTGCGGAGCACGGGCTGCGGACGCACAGGCTCAGCGGCCATGGCTCACGGGCCCAGCCACTCCTCAGCATGTGGGATCTTCCCTAACCAGGGAACGAACCCGTGTCCCCTGCATTGGCAGGCGGACTCTCAACCACTGCGCCACCAGGGAAGCCCTCTCCCTGCTTTTTTTTCTCTCTAAAATAATATTGAATATATATCCTAAGTGATGATTTGAGTACTGGAATTACTTTTTCCCAAAAATTAATGCATGTGGGTGAAATAGTTCTTCTATAAATGCTGAAATTTTTTTCAGGAATACTACCATTAATATGTTCTTTAAAGATGCCATTGGTGTACATTATCACGTGAAAGCTTTGAAAACTACTGTCGAAATTGAGGAGATGGAACACTCTTCAGACCTACTTCACAACATTTTCCTCTTTGCTGTACTTCTCAAAAAAATACCCCCAAATTTAAGCAGCATCTCACAATATTTTGCCCTCATTGCTGTATGAATAGGACCAAAATACCCCAATCAAAATAACCACCCTTATATTCTTTGACTCCATACCTCATGTGCTAAGAACCACAACTATGGGGAAAAGTTTTACAAACATACTTTAAGTCACCAAACCCTTTCCATAGTTCTTGCCAAACTTCTACACAGTAGGAACTGTGAAAACAAGTGCCAAAACCTCACGTTCCTCATATAGCTTCTAACAGCTGCAAACCCTTAAGCTTCAAGTGCAGCTGCCTCGAGTAGAACGACTGAAAGGACCCACAAAGGCAGATACACAGATTACATATGTTCAATAACTTTAAAGGAATAATAAGAATATGTGGTTATATTAAGGCCATTAGGCAAGAGGAAAATTGTACAAGCAGTCTCTAATTGACCTTGCAGGGAGAGTCTGATCGCCCTTATTGTGCCTTCATTAGTCTCCAAATCATCTACTTTTGTTAGGATTATATATTTTTTCAACACACAAACCCACACCAAATAAAGTGCAATTACATTGGTTCAGTTAGTACCCCATCTCTGATTTATAATTTTCCAAGGGAGCACCATTTGAACAGTTAATTCTTGAAAAGTCTAAAGCAACTCCTGGCACCAAATTATTACCAGGGACCCAATATATAGGATATATATATACACCCCAACATGGAGAATGGAACCTACCACAGACATCTGAGCTATACCATATAAAAACAAAGAGCAAATTCAAGTAAAACCCTGCATTTGATGAAAATAACTTAAAACATGTTTTTCTTCCAAACTTTAAAAACTAGCTTTGCCTTGCAGTTCTCTTGTTCCCAACAAAGATCAAAATAAATTCAGTTAATACCTTAAATCTTCTTTCCCTTTGCTTTTTAAGGCTGTAGAAAACTGAACGTTTGTGAATTGCTCTTCTATTCTTTCAGCTTCTAACTGACTTTATTCAGTTGAATGGACACACAAAGAAGCTGGCATTTAAATATTTTTTCTTGTGGACCTGGGCAAGTTGAGTCCCCATCTCTGCCATTTTAGTGCCATTATATTAATTTATGCCTGATCTCTGTGTTTGAACGTCCAGTTTTTTCAAACATTCATCCTTAGAGGCAAAAGAATAATCCTGGAGTTAGAAATAAGTGAAGTCTAAGAATAATTTAAATGTGAATTCAGGCTAACGTGTGTTTAAACTCTTAGGCATCATGAGTTTCAATTTATAAAATACAAAAGACATCAACATTGTAATGATCAAATTTTACTGCCTATTCTAATGTAAGGCACAGGCACAGTGTTAAAATTTGGGAGGGGGGCATAATTCTAAACAGTTATTATTGTAGGGTTTAACTTCCTCCTCCACCTAAAGTTTAGTTGTAGTTTAAATGAACAGATTTGTGCTACTATAGTTTTCTTAATGGATGTCTTTTACACAGTCATATTTTGTAAGCATTTACTTTTCATTCATATTATATTTATTTAATCAACCTCTATTGGGATAAGTAGAACATTTTCCACTGTTTTATACATATATATGTATATATAAACATATATATACCTATATATATACACACATATATACATGTATTATATACACATAAATATATATAAGATTGTGATGAATATCTTCATAAATAAAGTTTTGATAAGATTCAATATTCCTGGAACAGTGAGATTTATCTTCAACTTCTGCTTGAAATGTACCCCTCCCAGACATCTCACTGCTTCCTGAAATTCATTGCTCGAAAACTTGCTACCATTCTTAGTTTTTGTTTGTTTTTTAATTTCTTTCTTTCTTTGAGACTGTTTTGGATGCTACATGTAGATCAGGAGGAACATGTGCCAACCCTCCTTTCCCACACTAAATGTAGTGAGAAGTATGACATCAAACCCCAGCTGCACGAGGCATTTATGGATCTAGGGAGATTCTTTATCAAGGAGTTTCCAATGATCAAGAATGCAAGCTTGCTTCTTTCAGATCTGCACACAATGATCCCTCCCTCTAAAGCCTTTTTATATTAAATTGAATTTGAATCCATTTCTCAGTGAACTTTCATCTTGAGCTAATTATGACTCAATGCTGCTTGGCCTTAGTAGGCTTCTGTGGCTTAGGATATGGTTTTGAAACACTGCCAGATGAATGCAGCAAACTGTGGCACACATGGAGTATTGGCCCATTGGCATCTGGGGAAACAAGATGAGAGCTACCTGTCTTCTCTGAGTGTGGCTTCTTTGTTTTCTCTTTAAAATACCTGTTTTAAGGGATGAAATATATAGATATAGATGCAGGCAAAGGTCTGTATTTTTTGTGTTTGTGCACGCATGTATCAACAAAAATGTGCTAGACAATAAAACATAGTTTCAGTATTTTTCTTGACAGCTATTTTGGAATAAGTCACATATGGCATAAAAGTAATTCATTGAATTGGATAATAATAAAATAGCTGAAATGTATCCATGCTAATTATGTGCCAGTCACCTTTAGTTTCTTAACCCACATAATAATCTAGGAACTGGCACAACTTATGCCCTTTTGAAAGTGGTGAACTGAGGCTTAAGAGTGTCAGTTACTTGTCCTGTTACCTCGTGAGCCAGAATTCAAACCCAGGCCGTCTACATAACACATCTTGTTCTTAACTACAAACACCAACCCATTTCTATTACAAAGATAACTTTGAGTCTAGAGAAGGTGTTGACATAATAGAGATAACAACTATGCTGTTCTTAGAAAAATTGTATCTAGGCTAGGCTTCCTGAAGTAAATTGAGGTGGTAAATAGATTTTTCATAATTTAACTTGGGCTGATTAAACAACTGTAAGACACACTACTCAGTAAGTGTGTGTTCGTGTACATATATAATGGTAACATTTATCATGCTTTAATAGGCCTGCTAGGGGATGTTTCTCCCTAGTGAGTTCTCCTAATGGAACCCGTTTGTGTGCTGTGTAGATGGCAAGGCCTCCCTGGCGGCTGGTCTCTCCTCCTTAGATGCATTTCTCCCACAGGCTCATAGAACACTGTCCTACTGTATGGAGGTAAAATGGAGGTTGTGAAATGCAGTTCATGTTTTCATTCTGGCTTTGACTGAACATCTGCTCACCCAAGACCAGCTTTTTTTAGTTCCATCTACTCATTACTATGGTTACCATGGTATATACTCTATTTTAGGCCTGTATCTGTTGGCGTGTGGCCATTCTCTCTGGGAGGAAAAAAGAAAAAGTTTTCCAGAGCTAAACTGGCCTTCTATTCAGTAAATATGGTAATTTTTGCCTATGTTGAGTTTCCTCCCCTCCTCTTTCCTTTTTTGTTTGGTGTTCTTCTGTTTGAAAAAGGATCTTTCCATCCAACTTTTTTGTGTGGATTTAACTACACATTTTCTACTTAATTACTCCCTCTGTTTTGAAAAGTTTCCCCTCAATTGCACTCATATAGGGTTTGTTTCTATAGCCATTGTGATATTTAAATGTGACAGTTGCCTGCTTATATTCTTCTAAATATGGTATCTAGGAAGAAAAAGTTCTGATATTTCTTGAAGAAGATCATGCTGTTAGTCTGTTAGTAAATTTTAGCCACAGTATAGACCTGTGTTGTTCAATAGGATGCATAGCCAGTAGCCTTGTTTGGCAACTGAGTTCTTCAGTTGTGCTAGTCTGAGTTCAGTTTTGCAGACTTTGAAGACTTAATAGGAAAGAAAGAATGTAAAATATCCCAATAATTTTATGTTGATTACATATTGATGGCATGAAATAATAATATTTTTGTTACAATAGGTAATAAAATGTATTATTAAATTAATTTCACTTAATTTTTTTACTTTTTTAATGTGATTACTAGGAAATTTAAAATTAAATAATGGCTCACATTGTACTTTAATTAGATTTTGCTGCTTAAAACACTTCTGAGAGTTGAGATATCAGTAAACACACAAACAAATAACAGTAATTAGTATATTCATTATTTGGGGTCATGTTTGAATTCTTACTGCGGGATATAATAATTTCTTTCTTAAATGCATGTCTCCATAGTTCATAAATGTCTGCCATTTAAAGGTAATGTGTTTGAATATCCTAAGAAAATGTGAATCACATAATCTTTACCTTCCAGCAGGGAATAAACAGTGTCTCTGTGTGTGTGTGTGTGTGTGTGTGTGTATGATAGGTAGATTGATGATAGATAGATAATATTATATATATAGATATACAGTTTCTCAATTGATCTAATAAATTATTATCTTCCACAATTATAACTTCTATATGCCAATGTAAAAATATCTCTTAGCAGGGAGTAAATCTTCATAGTCAAAATATACATGCAAAAGATCTGAGGAATAAAGACATAAAACTCATGTATTTTATTATGAAAGGGGAGTAGCCCATCATATCAAAAACAATTAAAATTATGTAAAGATGTAGCTATATACATTTTATAAGCCTATTATCTTAGGTTCTACATGCAACCAATATTAATAATAAGTTTATAATGGGGAGAAAAGAATTACTCAGGAATCATAGGAATTTAGAGAATTTTTCCTCCCCATCTCATAGAATAGACCCAAATTATTACAGGTCCTGTAATTGAAGTTTATATGGGTGAATCTGAGTCAGTAAGGACATTTGAAAGTACTTATAATAGGAATTATATACCCAATATTAGAAATTGGTAATAAATTTTAGAAACATTTTCACCCCAAAAAGGCAAAATAAAATAAATTTTATGTTTTATAAACCATTTATTTTAATTGTTTATCTTTATTTTTTATTTTATTATAAATTATAAATAAACTTTAGTTTTCTAGAAATTTTTTTCACCTATAAAGCATGATGTCAGGTAAAAATTGGTTAAATTTTCTCTAGAATTAATTGTAAAATACTTCTGACATTACTTTGAAATCTATTTCACATATAATATATTAATAAATTTATAAAAATAAAATTTATAGAATAGTAAATGTAAAAATGTCAAACAAATTTGCATTTCCAAAATATTTACCCCTAGAAAAGACCAATCCATACATTTGGAGTCATGTAGACAGAAATTAATAGTAGGTTTAGTCTTTGATTACTTGCTACCTTTTAGTTAATTAACTTTTAATAATAAACTTTGTTCTTGTTATTTAATCAATTGCAAGAAAAGTCAGGCATGGATATTCACTTTTTTTTTTCATTATACTTGGTGGACTTTAGGTATATACCAAAATCTGTTAAATACTGTAGATAACACAGTCCAGAATCTGAAAATTACTTCATTCCAGTACATAGTTTAAATTTCTGGCAGTGGAACACAATGTAATATGGGAAATTTGAAAATTGTTTCCCTTTAAGTTTTAAAAATAGCTTCCTTGTTGCCCCAAGCCTTAGAATTCATTTAACTTCTAACAGATACTTAGTCTCTGTATTTACATATAGCATATGTCTTGGATAAAAGTCACAAACTGAAAACAAAAGAGAAAAATGTCACTGCTCATCGGCATTATGCCTTTGAACATTTCCTTTCTCTAAAATATTTCAAATTAACACACGTACCAAACTATATCTTCTGACTTTCTAGCCTTGGAGCATTGGAGCAATATTTTTTTCACCTGAATTGTTTTTTTTTTTTTGGAGGGTGGATTTTTCATGGCAAGTCGGGAGGGTTTGAAATTTTGAAATAGTAATGAGAATGTTTTGGTTGCTTTCTATGAATTAGAGGCAACTAGTTACCTAGTGTTTTTTTTTTTCTTTTTTTGCTTGTTTTAATTTCTTCTGTGAGTTCTGAGAATTTTGATAAAGAGGCAAATGAGGAGTTTAAGAGTATATAAGAGTATAAATGAGGAGTATAGAGTCATTGTGGGAAATCTGAAACATCATCATTTTCAAGTTACAGTGTTATTGAAGTTGCTTATAGCCAATAGAGAGTCATTTTCTTGTGTTGCATTTCTACAATCTGGTGGAAGCTAAACACCAAAGTAGGGACAATCAAGGGAGGCTGTAAATGTATTTGCGATGAGGACATTGATTGTTGCTCCAACTGAGAACTTTGGAAGATTGTGATTTTACCAGGTATTTCTAAATTGACACTCACATGCAGTATGTAGGCACTATTGCCATTTCCTATTTTACATAAGAAACTTTCCATCAAAGCTGGATTTTTGTCTCAAAAATTGTGTTAATGGAGCTAAATAAAGAGGTAATTAATGGACACCCTAAAGCAAGCCTGAAACAGTCTTCAAGGCAGCAGTCTTAGACTGAATCATGACTTTAAAAAAACTGAGATTGCATTATTTCTCTTTCTTATCTTAAATAATACAGTGATTCGTAACCCTATGATGTTAAATTGTTGTATTGACAACATGCCTGCTGTGAGTAGAGACATTTGAAAATAATCTCTTTGGGTGTAGCAAACTTTATAGAGTTACTCAATCTTTAAATATGCTCAAGAACTATGACTATTTACTCTGGAGTAAAAGCTAATATGTAGTAATTACTTTAAATGTTTTTTCTTCTACAAGTTTTTTCCGTGAAGCCCACATCTATCTAGCTACCTGTCTATCTATCTTTCCATCTATCTATATCTCAAAACATATCCGCACCTATTTCATTAGTAGAGCATATGAAAATAGATAGATACTTCAATTTATCAATGCATTAGATTTATTATGTATACAGCCATATGTTAAGTTTATATTCCTTTAACTATACTGACTTGCCACTGAAAAACCAAAAGACTAGTTTCTTCATATTAAGACAGTTCCAACTGATCTTGTCTTAATTTTAGCTATTATTTTGAAAGCTGACTCCCACTTTGGCCCAGGATCTAATATAACGCATTTAGGAATTAATAGACTTTTACTTATTTACACATTTACATTTCGACAGACTACTGTCCAGGACAGCCTAGACTAGAATTAAGTATTGATACATCCCTTCATTGGCAGTACATCTGAGTACTGTGAAAAAAAATAAAAGAAGGTAATTACATTTCCGTGAATAAGAATTTGTAATTATTTACAGTCATGTCAATCACATTTTAATGTGCAGCGGATATAGTGTCTTTTTTTGGAAATGAGTCACTGGGATTCAGAATGTTGGGTTTATTTGTAATATCCTGATGAAAACATCTGGTATGAGCCACTTGTAAAACTCATAATGCCACACCAATACTCACATTAGCATGTTGCATGATTCAATGAGCTATGTAAGTCTTTGGATCCTTTGTTGGAACTCTCTCTGAAAGAGTACTGGTAAAGGAGTAATGAGTAATGGTAAAAACAAGTTACTGAGTGAAAAAGAAACACAACTGAATCCTGCTTATGATAATTTTGTGAATGAGCTGTAAAGATATTAGTAGGAGTCAGAGATTTTATTTACATTTTTGGTTCTATACTTCATTCAGGCAAATTGTATTCTTCCCAATGTGCCAGAACATTTTGTTAATAACAGGAAAATACCTCATTGCCATTGCGGTTGAATAGCCTCTTTTCCACATTCCTATTTTATTTCAGCAGATTGGACTCCTCTTCCTTCCATTTCTCCTTTTTCTGCCACTAAAGGAGCACGCATGCATGCACACAGGCTTCATTCCCTCTTATTACTTGCCAGCTGTAAGACTGAAATGCCAAACTCTAAAATGTGTTTTTTTTCAAACAGCAGCAGCAACATCTGGATCTATGCAACTTTAATCTTGGCTGGTTTCCTTCTTTTCCTTTTTGGCCTTCCAGGCACCTGTGGATGTCCTGTACATACACAATGACATCAAACCATAGTTGGAAATCTGATTCTCTTGGTATAATGAACAATGATTAGTTAGAAGCCTATAAAACCACAAACTGCTAGTAATAAAGAACAAGTTCAATGCATTACAGACAGGGGGCAATGAAAACTCCAGTTAAAAATTAAGTGAATTTAAAACAGTTAATGAAAACTAGAGTCACCTGAATCTTTTATTTTCAAACTTTATTTTAAAAGTGTTGGTTGGGATTAAAAGCAGAAAAGCACCTTTTGTTTAAGGGAGAAGGCTCTTGTCATAAAATATCAAACCTTGATTTCGAACTAAAAGAACTTGGGAAGGAAGCCAAAAGTTCTTCTAAATACCCCTGGCAAATTTCTTAATCATCTTGATACTTCTATTTTTTGATACCTCAAAGTTCCTAATGTCTGTCTTTTTGAACTCCAAGCTGAATGACTGCATAGTGGGATTTGGAGATTATTCAGAAAAGCAATCAATAGTTCCAAACAGAAAACGATGTCTGTCACAGGTATTGACTACTTGAAACTCCACTCTACATATTCATGGTATTCAAATGTAAAACCTGAGATATAGAATTTGATGTACCAAACCTAACAGTATGTGATGCTGGTCTCTCTTTCCATGGCACAGACTCATCAGTTTATATTTTGAATGCTTCAGCTAACTACCTTCAGGTATGGATATTAAAGAGATAGATATAGGGCAAAGTCCTATATACTATACTTATTGATTCTCTTTGATTTAATAAAATCGAAACCATTCTTATTTCAGAGTATAAAAAAAAGACCATTATGGTTGTTAGCATGAGCTCATGGAAGAGTTGGATGAAAAACTGTGCTTGTAAAATTCTAAAATACCTAATCATTTAAGTGTGCAATAAATAAATTGAATTACCTCTCCCATGCCCCATGTACCATAGGGGGAAAAAAGTTGTGGAAAATTAGTAGTGCAATCAATTGCAGATGACTGTTTTGGGTGGTAAAGGAAAAATAAATTAGGTAATATCCTTTAAATGGTAAAACAGATGAAAGGGGACATGCTTTTCTCATTTTACCTCCTCACAAACTCTGTCACTGTCTTCAAAATGTCTACTTATGATACTTACCTGAAAAGATGATATTCATTGGAAACACTGAAAAATCGTAGATCTTATTACTTAATATTTTGTTATATATTGTCTTCATTAGTTTTTTAAAAATTGTTTCAAAGTTTTGATATTAGGTTCCCTCATTGTTCGGTAGGTACATTTAAAAAGTCATTGGGGCTTCCCTGGTGGCGCAGTGGTTGCGCATCCGCCTGCCGATGCAGGGAAACCGGGTTCGCGCCCCAGTCTGGGAAGATCCCACATGCCGCGGAGCGGCTGGGCTCGTGAGCCATGGCCGCTGAGCCTGCGCGTCCGGAGCCTGTGCTCCGCAACGGGAGAGGCCACAACAGAGGAAGACCCGCATACCACCAAAAAAAAAAAAAAAAGTCATTGATCTCATCCATTTTCTTTATTTTTGATATAGATTATTGTCATCCTTATTTTGTTAGTTATACTATAAAATATTTAAGAAATGCCCTAAATCATATTAATATCATAAAAGATTTTTTAAGACTCATTTTGAATTCCCATTTAACTGTATTTTTAATAGATCAACCACAAAGTTGAACAATGGAACATATATCCAGGGCATAAAGTATTTATTTCTGCTTAATATGAGCCACTGATGCCATAAAATAAATTGAATATAACTGATCTCATGTTTCTTTTACTTGACTTACTTCTTATGGGAATCTTTTTTTTTTATATATCACACCTTTATACTTGGCCATTAGGTAAGAATGTGGGGCGTTTCATTCTTAATCACTGTGATTGGCTCAAAATCTCTATAATTGAATAAATCATATTTGGGGCACATCAATTAAACCATCAAGGACAAGCCCTAAATTTGCCAGAAAAATAATACCATAAAATTATTGTAGGGTAGGACAGTAATTCATTAAAGGGCCACATGGGACCCATGTGAAGGCATACAGAGAGAAGTGCAAATACGTGAAATAAAATGACATAACTTTTGGAATTATACACTGTATTCTCTCAGTTTTTACTAAAACATTTTATATGTCATTGACATTAATGATTGTTATTTAGAGAAATATAGGATAACAGTATATATATATATATATATATATATTTTTTTTTTTTTTTTTTTTTTTTTTTTTTGCTTTATGCGGGCCTCTCACTGTTGTGGCCTCTCCTATTGCGGGGCACAGGCTCCGGCCGCGCAGG
>NC_041218.1:81500811-81511336 GCF_002837175.3 Physeter macrocephalus
GGAGCACAGGCTCCGGACGCGCAGGCTCAGCGGCCATGGCTCACGGGCCCAGCCGCTCCGCGGTATGTGGGATCTTCCCGAACCGAGGCACGAACCCGTGTCCCCTGCATCGGCAGGCGGACTCCCAACCACTGCGCCACCAGGGAAGCCCAACAATATATTTTATAGAGGTTTGGTAAACAAAACCATGGTCCCAATCGTATTTCAGATTCTCATTGTTGTCCACTTGGACTATCTTAATAGTCACCTGATCTGATGTCAGTTTCTCTTCTAGGTTTCTGGGAGAATGTTCTTCCTAAAATTCTGCTACGTTTATGTTTCTACTCTGATTAAAATATTCCTCAACTCTTTTGCCATGACAACCTCTCAAACTCCATATTTTGCCTACTTGTTTCATTAAAATGTCTTTTGACACACAAAGCTAGATGTAATTCCGTGAATATTAAATGTTTTACTGCCTCCTTGCCTATATACATACTGTTACCTCTGCCTGGAATGTCCTCGTTGAATGTGACCCTACTTTGCTATATCCCCATGTGCCTGGAACAAGTTAAAATTACTTCCTCCAGGAAATCTGTGAGCCTGAGTTGGAATTATTCACCCCGTACTACCTCTGTATCTTTGGTTTAGTTATGTTTTTCTACTTCTCTCCCTAATGAATTTACATTTTTACCTCCTATGGGATTTTGAGTTTCTTTAGGGCTGGAACCACATGCTATTTATACCTGTGTTTCCCGTGTCTAGTATAGTGCCTACATGCTTAGTAAATATCTGTTGGATGAACAAAAAAAAAAAGCAAATGGGTCAAAATGAAGAAAAGTCAGTTCAATAAAGGGTATTTTTGCTCTCTATAAACTTGCCATAGATTGTTGAAATAGATCAGCTATAATCAATTGATCCAGTGTGGATAAAGATACATCTCATCTGAAAAGAAACCTTCAAAGATTTTATGTATAAGAAGTAATGTTTCATCTTTCACAAAGATAGAAACTTTTCATATATAAAACTCCTTATTCTGAAAACTGCCATCCATTTCCTCTCTCTCTCCCTCCCTCTTTGTCCCCTTTGCCTTCTCCTTTCTCTCTCTTTCTTCCAAGAACTAAGCATTTATTATATGCCAGAAATGTCTCTAGGATATGGTGTTAAGGGGGTCATTAATGTTTATTTATGGTTGCCCAACTCTCTTGTGATGGTGCAAATGAGTTTTTGAAGTGTAAAGATGGGGACACTAAAATATTTTTCCACATAGACTGCCATAAAAAATAACTGGTTTCTATTATTTTCAGTCCTTACGCACTTGACTCTTTTCTGGTTCTAAGAGTAATGTTCCTAAAGATTATAATGGCCCTTTTATTTCTTTATAATTTACAAAAACACTTATTTTTACAAAGGGAATTATATGCAATCCAATAAAAACAGGCTATTTAAAAATAAATGGAGCCACCCATAAATTAAAGATTTAATTCATAAAACTCAAAACTGTAATCTATCAACCATCATCCCAACAAATTCAAAAATGCTATAAATTATCTTTGTGTTTTATTTATTTCGTGGCAAATGCATACAAATATTATGTTGTTGCCCTTAATCCAATTTTGAATTTTATCACAGGCTAAAAGACCTTGCAAAAAGTAAAACAGCCTTGAGGGCTGTCCATTCATCAAAAAGACCATGTACCATAGCTGCTTTTTTAAACTGAAGTTTGCTGTATTTGCATGCTTTTAGGCTTGAAATCTGTGATTAAATGCTACATTCTTACTTTAGCTAGCAGGGTGAAAGTTATGAAACTGGAACTAGTTCAAAACAGTGCAGCTTTGAAAAAATAAACTCATATCTGTAAAATGATAGTTCTAATGTACAGATAGTAACTTCATAGATTTTTAAAAGGTCTCATATAGAATTATTCTAATCTTACAGGATTCAAGAATATTTTTACATACTCTCATGCTGTCTCTGTTAGGAATGACACATGCTCTTTGATACTAACTTAACTGTATATGAAAAATCCTAGTATAATTGTTGGCATACCTTGAGAGCTCAGTATTTCCCCACTTCCTTTGCCTGCCTGCTTTACTTTCTCCCTCCTTCCCTTTCTCTCCCCTTTTCTCCCGCTACGCATCACGACCACTACATTTACGTGAAGTCTTCCCTGATTGTTCCAGTTAAAACTGACTACTTGCTTCCTAACTGCCACTGAACATACCTAATGGCTTAGAATTAAGTTATGTTAAGAATTTTACCTTGAAAGGTCTTTTCAAATTCTCTCATATATAAATGTTCACCTCCCTGGAAATAACGTAAATCTATCGAGGGCAGGGATCAATTCATTGGCAGATTTTGCACATTTCAGACTATTGTACTTAAGTGGGCCTATCACAGCCTCCAAAATTATTTTAAACTCAAAGATATACATAAAAACATTTAATAGACATATCATTGATAAATCCTATTTTTTTCACAATGCAATTACTTTTTTACAAAGTAAAAACGAATTACTCCATATTATTCTATCAACTATAGAATGACTATGGACTTTACTTATATTATCCCAACCTGAAATAAGTCAAGAGCAAATAATTTAAGAAAACCTTTGCTTTTTTATGGTTTAAAAACACTTAAATTTAATTTATAATATTTTTTTCTCAAATTATAGAATTGGCCAATTTAGAATTTAGCCAGAAACCTTTATTTAACCATTACCACTATGAATGCCCTTGCATAGGCAACCAACATCTCTCCTCTGAACTACTGAAAAGCTGTCTAAATGATCACCACAATTGCACAGGCAGCTCTAATCACCTCTTCTCTGCTGAGTTGCCAGAGTGGTCCTTTTAAAATATGCCAGATCATATCACTCCTTTGCTCAAAACCTTCCAATTACTGGCAAATCTCCCATGGCTTATTGAGTCCTTCAAAGTTCACAAGGCTCTTCATGTTCAAACTCCCTCATACCTCTCTGATTTCATCTCCCACCATGTTCCTCTCTCAGGCCATTGCAGCCACACAGGCTTCCTTGCTGTTTCTAAAATATTATACTTCACCTGGATGTTTTGAGTCTCTGATGCCTCAGGCTCTTCTCATAGATATCCTGTGGCTGACTTGCTCCCTTAATTCAGATCTTTATGCAAATGTGACCTCATTAGAGAAGTTTGTTCTGACCCTTCAATCTAAAATAGCACCTCTCACCACCCTTTCTCTCTTTTTCCCCACTTTGGTAGTTTGTGGTTTTTTAATATAATTTAATTTATTTCTTCATTTATTTATTGTCTCTCTCCTTTCCCTAGAATACAAGTTTCATAGGGCAAGGACTTTCCCTGTCCCTTTGTCCATCTAGACGCCAAAGTCTAGAGCTGTGCCTGCCCCATAGTTGACATAAACTGAATATTTGTTTAAAAGATATATATAATATACATATACTATATGATATATGTATAAACACAAATATTCCTTTGTTGTAGGTGTGTAGGCCTATTATAAAAATAAGGACAGGGCTTCCCTGGTGGCGCAGTGGTTGAGAGTCCGCCTGCTGATGTAGGGGACACGGGTTCGTGCCCCGGTCCGGGAGGATCCCACATGTCGCGGAGCGGCTGGGCCCGTGAGCCATGGCCGCCGAGCCTGCGCATCCGGAGCCTGTGCTCCGCAACGGGAGAGGCCACAACAGTGAGAGACCCGCGTACCGCAAAAAACAACCAAAACAAACAAGCAAAAAAGGACAAATATAAATTATTGCATATAAACTGTTTATTACATTAGGTGTGGCACTCCTTTTCATACTCTTTATTATGCAGTGAATGTCTTTTTTCTTTCCACTCAAATATAAGCTCTATGAAGGAAGGGATTGATTACACCTACTTACTGTTAGTGTTACCTACAACACTCAGTACATGCCTTATACATTTTATCAAACAGTAAATATCTATTTAATGTTGAAAACATTATTTTTGAAATTATTTTTGTGGTTGATAATTATTTTTTAATTTTTTTATTAAACTATGGTTGATTTACAATGTGTTAATTTCTGCTGTACAGCAAAATGATTCAGTTATACATATATATACATTCACTTACATATTCTTTTCCCTTATGGTTTATCACAGGATATTGAACATAGTTCCCTCTGCTATACAGTAGGACCTTGTTATTTATCCACTCTATATATAATAGTTTGCCTCTGCTAATCCCAAACTCCCAATCCATCCCTCCTTCACCTTCCCTCCCCCTCAGCAGCCAGAAGTCTGCTCTCTATGTCGGTGAGTCTGTTTCTGTTTTGTAGATGAGTTCATTTGTGTCATATTTTAGATTTGTGGTTTATAATGATAATGTACTCAGGGATATTGTGACTCTTCTTACCATTTTCACTGATATGGCAGTCTATTTAACTAGACATATTTTGATATGTACAGTTGTCTCCCCTTACCTGTGGTTTCCCTTTCCACACTTTCAGCATCCATGGTCAACCACTGCCCAAAAATATTGAATGAAAAATTTCAGAAGTAAACAATTCATTAGTTTTAAATTATCTGCTGTTCTTAGTAGTGTGATGAAAACTTACACTCTCCTGCTCCGTCCCTGTGTTCATCATATCCCATCCCTTGGTCATTTAGTAGCCACCTCCGTTATCACGGCTGAGATATGGCAGTGCTTGTGTTCAAGTAACCCTTATTTTACTTAATAATGGCCCCGAAGCGCAAGGGTAGTGATGCTGGCAATTCAGATATGCCAAAGGAAAGCTGTCAAGTGCTTCCTTTAAGTGAAAAGGTGAAATTTCTCGACTTAATAAGGAAAGAAAAAAAAAATCATATGCTGAGATTGCTAAGGTCTACAGTAAGAATGAATCTCCTATCTGTGAAATTGTGAAGACGGAAAAAGAAATTTGTGCTAATTTTGCTGTCCCACCTCAAACTGCAAAAGTAATGGCCCCAGTACATGATAAGTGCTTAGTTAAGATGAAAACAGAATTAAATTTGTACAACAAGATATTTTGAGAGAGCGAGAGAGAGCGAGAGAGAAAGAAAGAACACATTCAAATAACTTTTATTTCAATATATTGTTATAGTTCTATTTTATTATTAGTTATAGTTTTTAATCTCTTACTGTGCCTAATTTACAAATTAAAGCTTATCATATATATCTATAGGAAAAAGCATATTGTTTATAAGTTTCACTACTGTCCACATTTCAGGCATCCACTGGGGGTCTTGGAGCATATCCCCTGAAAATAAGGGGGAACTACTGTACTTTACTTTTCATAAGAATAGAGGATGATTTTAAGACTACACACCTTATAATAAATTTCAGTCTCTTTGAAAAAATGAATTCAGGAATTATTTTGAAATTTTTTGTTAAAGATTTAAAAATTACATATTTTGTTATCTAAAACCTTCATTTGGTAAAATGCGATGGCCAATGTATATATAATCATCATTTTGCCATTTATCTATCAGCCAAAAACAGCATTTGCTTTGTTTCAACCATATGTTCTTTTCTTTTTGCTCTACAACAATCGTGTTTTTGTTCATTCATTGGAGCTGGCAGATAGCTATAGGGTTTGAATTCTAAAGTCAATTCAGCATTAACTTTATATCCATGACCAATGTCAAATGTGAACTCTGTCTAATAGAAATATTGAGTAATCTCATGTTAATCTTCACAGTGTACCAGCTCTGACTAGCACTAATGAACAAAGTTTGATTGGAAACCCCAGTAGATTACTATCGTCCTACAGAGTTTACTTTTGTAAGAAACCACCCTACGGATTTATCCCACCCACCTAAGTCAGGCTGCTGTGGCTCAATAACATTTGAAAAGTCTTCATACACCCTGTAATTAAAGAAATCCTTGACTCATGGTGCCAGGAATGCAAGTGGGTTCAACCATCGTACTGGTAAATACGAGTTCTTCAGATAATTTATATTTATTTACACATTTTGACATTGTGTTGATTTACCAGTTTTCAAAAGAGTTAGGAAAGGTAATTCATAATTAAAAACTTTAAAACAATTTATTTTAAACTACATTTTTAAGAACTAAAATGTACTCCTCTCTGAAAGAGAAAAAACAGACTTATGCATGATTTTAAAGTCACATTTAAAATAAAAATATTTGACATAAATATTTTTATTGTGCAGATGTTGTGCTATAACAAAGAAAAATGCATAGGATATTGGGGTTTTTTTTCTGTTATAATACCAGAGAAATTAAATGTTGAATTAAAGAATAAAATTCCTAGCCTGTGTTACATAAACCTTGAATGATGGTAATCAACCATGATGCATGACTAAGGCACACATCTGTCTATATGATTTATGACAGAATATAATCAGAAAATAAGCTTTCCACTTTTTAAAGAACTGTAGTTCATTGTAAGAAAGGATCATATTTAGCATGGAAGCATGGAAGTATTTTTCATTTATACTCCTTCTTCAGGGTTCTTTCCACATTTTTCCCCCAACTTTACTCTTTTTTACTCATTGCATGCTGCAGGTACCCCCTTGTGAACATCCACTCAGGAAATGACATGATTTCTTCTCATTAGAGAAATGTTTTCTTTTTAAGAAGCAAATATACTTATGTTCTGCTTTAGCTGAAGGTGGTCTGTCTGTCATACTTGGCATGTTTGATTATATAGTGATTAGTGCCAAAAGAACATGTAGATTAAGAGCCTTGCTAAAATGAATATTAGCAAACTTTACCAACTGTACCACCGTGAATTGTATCTTCAGAAGAGGGAATCAAGCTCTCTTAAGAATTCATGCCTTTGATTGACATAAATATTACAGTATAGAGAAAAATGCACAATTAATTTAATGTCAGTCTATTAGTAGCCGATCTTCAGAAGTCATAGTCTTAGCCTTGTTGTTTACACTTATCAAGCATTTCTTACGCATTTAATTACATTTAGTATTTGATGACATTTGTTTAAAGATTCATTTAATCTTTATTACAACCTTATAATGAGTGTACTATTATTTCCTTCACTTTATTGATTAGAAAACTGAGGCTAGAATTGTTGTCACTTGCCTAAGATTGCCTGTGAGTAAAATGGTGGAGTCGAGTTTCCACTCTGGTGTGACTCTGTGGGTCATGCTTATAACTGCTCTTCTGCTCTGCCTGAGTGTCAGGAACTGAGACCCTCTTCTCAAATGTAATCTTCAGGAAGCCTCTACCGAGTTTAAATGTGACTGATGTGCTTTCCCATTTTTTAAAACCCTCAAACACTCTTTTGGTATCTTTCTTAAAATATGTATATTTTCCATGAATATAATTATAATACAAACGATGATGATAGTGATTCACTAGCAGTCTTCTATTGTGGGTTTATTTTTGACGGGCATTTGTCTTATAACTATTAACTCATTTATCATCACAACACTATGAGGTAGGTAGTATTACTGTTCACATTTCATTATGATTAAACTAAGTCACACAGCTATTTAGCTACAGAACAGTGATTTGAACACAGACAGTCTGATTCCTAGATTGCGTGTTTTAAAAGTTATTGTCTTATCATTATTGCTGGATTGTATTATAGAGAAAGATGGTGCTTTATTTACGTTCTGGAGCACTTTTATAAAGTAATATCCTGAAATTTTAATTTTAATGATAATTGTATCCCATCTAGTTTCAGAAAGCAAGTAAATGTAACTTAAGGGAAAAAATGTAGTGAAAACATACATTAAAGAGCACTTTTACTAATCAATAAATAAATATTTGTTGAGCTAAATATGTAATAATATGGTTAGTTAAGATAACCATAATATAAACATAAAGATTATGAGATGAAATTAGTATTATCAATTAGAATTGGCTGTAAAAACTATGTTGTCCTCCATAGATTATATCCAAACAACTTGATTTTATCTAGGTAAACTGGAATTTAGGAAAATGATGGTAATCACAACTGTTATTGCAAATAAGACTCCTAATTCAGCCTAATACGTATTTGACTAATGTTAGAAAATTCACCAGTATTAGTCACCACTAAGTATTTAGCATACCTGTGGTGCCAATATTTTCATATGTCTTATCATTTAATCTTCACAATAATCCTGAATGGCAATCATATTCATATTCATTTTGCAGAAGAAGAAAATGGAGGCACAGAGAAACAAGTAAGCTGCACTAGGGTAACACAGCAAGTAAATTGGAAAAGTCCATCTCGTTTCAAATCTCCTACTTTATTATTACATGGCTTCATCCTTTATAATAACACTTGCAATTAAATAATTATACATAGTTTATCTTTTTACTGTGACATATAACTGCTCTGTGCTCAGGTCTTAATTTATAAAAGTGACTGAGTAACAACAAGGAGAGATCAAATGCCACTGAAAGAGAAGTTTAATGTTACTCACAGTTTTCCGAGAACGAGAGGCATGCCACGCCACACAGGGCCTGAGGAAGAATACCATGTTTTGGTCAGGAGGTAGAAGCAGGAGTGAAGGAGGAGACTTTACCAGGGTTTCTGCAGAAAAGGCAGTGTTGGACAGAGTAAGCCATTTAGGATTGGTTAGTTTGAATAATTCTGGAAGGCTTTGGGCTTTAGGGATAGTTTCTAGTTGTCTGGTACCTGGCTGGCTCTGGGTTCATTTAGAGCAGGGAAATATTGGCTTGATGTATCAGAGTTAAATAGGAAGGTAGGCGGGAATATGCCTTTGGATCTGCAGATCTGCACATGAAAGGTGTGCTCCAGGCAATCTGTCCATCATTCCCAGGAATTAGCTTGTCCTGGGAGGGTCAGTCTCTCTTTGGGTCTGTAAGGCTCCCAAGAGATGTCAAAACATCATAGGTCACAGAAAATTCTTTTAAAAATATAGTTAATACAATAACTTACATACAAAAAAGTCATATCTAATTTACTTCTAATGTGTAATAGATTTGCCTTTTATGAAGCAAATGACTTAATAAAAATCCCTTAACTGATTATTTCTGCAAGTGGAGCATATTTCCTTTTAACCTTTTATAAATAATTCCATATATCCAAGTACATGAATTTAGTAAGTAGCTGATGCTAGCGATATGAATTTTATAATTTTGCTAGCAATAAGAAACAACTTCTTTGATTGGTTTAATATACTTTTAGCAATCCTGCTTGGGAGGAATTCCTGCTAAAACTTAGCAACTTTTTTAGTGTGCCAGAAGGAGTATAACATTTTTACTGTATACAAATTATAAACTCTATAAATAGCAGACAAAAACAGTAATACATCATAAGTCTCAGAGACAATGTATCATTTTCTGATAGCAGCAGGAGAATTTAAATGTTAAGTATTGTTAGGACTAAAGGTATAACACCCATTACCAAGTAGTCTTGATATGGGGTTGGGGTATCAGTGATTCTATAATCATAATAATAACTTGGTCCCAGGAAAGAAGAAAGAGAATCGAGGTGGGAATGATGTCAGACACAGTAACAGAGAAGTGGTTCAATTGAGGTCTTTTCTGCCAACTGGGCACTTGATTTGGTTTCACCTACTAGAGAGATTTACTATTTTTCACATCTTTTTTTAAAAATATTTTATAATTCCCTTTTACTGGCCTTTTCTTCAGAATCTGGAGGTAATATCCCCTCCCACCCCTTTTTTTCTCTTGTTTTCTAATTACAAAAGTAATACCTGTACATACTCATGGTAAACAATTCAATATTACACAAATATGCAATAGAAAATTGAAAGTCTCCCACAATCACCAACCCCCAAATACTAATACTTTTTTTTTTACATCTTTATTGGAATTTAATTGCTTTACCATGGTGTGTTAGATTCTGCTTTATAACAAAGTGAATCAGCTATATACATACATATATCCCCATATATCCTCTATCTAGCCTCTCCCTCCCACCCTCCCTATCCCACCCCTCCAGGTGGTCACAAAGCACCAAGCTGATCTCCCTGTGCTATGCGGCTGCTTCCCACTAGCTATCTATTTTACATTTGGCAGTGTATATATAAGTCCATGCCATTCTCTCACTTTGTCCCAGCTTACCCTTCCCCCTCCCCATATCCTCAAGTCCATTCCCTAGTAGCTCTGTGTCTTTATTCCCGTCTTGCCCCTAGGTTCTTCAGAACTTTTTTTAAAATTTTATTCCATATATGTGTGTTAGCATATGGTATTTGTTTTTCTCTTTCTGACTTACTTCACTCTGTATGACAGACTCTAGGTCCATCCACCTCACTACAAATAACTCAATTTCTTTTCTTTTTATGGCTAATATTCCATTGTATATATGTGCCACATCTTCATTTTCCATTCATCTGTCGATGGACACTTAGGTTGCTTCCACATCCTGACTATTGTGAATAGAGCTGCAATGAACATTGTGGTTCATGACTCTTTGAATTATGGTTTACCAACAAACACATGAAAGGATGCTCAACATCACTAATCATTAGAGAAATGCAAATCAAAACTACAATGAGGTAGCACCTCACACCAGTCAGAATGGCCATCCTCAAAAATCTACAAACAATAAATGCTGGAGAGGGTGTGGAGAAAAGGGAACCCTCTTGCACTGTTGGTGGGAATG
>NC_041218.1:81512001-81521501 GCF_002837175.3 Physeter macrocephalus
ATTGCCAACAAACACATGAAAGGATGTTCAACATCACTAATCATTAGAAAAATGCAAATCAAAACTACAATGTGGTATCACCTCACACCAGTCAGAATGGCCATCATCCAAAAATCTACAAACAATAAATGCTGGAGAGGGTGTGGAGAAAAGGGAACCCTCTTGCACTGTTGGTGGGAATGTAAATTGATACAGCCACTATGAAGAACAGTATGGAGGTTTCTTAAAAAAATAAAAATAGAACTACCATATGACCCAGCAATCCCGCTACTGCGCATATACCCTGAGAAAACCATAACTATTTTTCACATCTTTGGCAGCCTGTTGGAGTCCATGAACTGTTTCAAGAAATGATGTCTTTAGATGCAGCAAATAAAGTCTATAGTATTACAAAGAAAAACAATTATATTGAAAAAAATTATAAGAATCTTGAAAATAACAAATTTTTGATTTAATAATATATGCCATTTTAAATTAAAGCATTAAACAAGAGGATATAGTGGAATTGTGGAATAATACCACAATTTGAAAGGGATGATGATTATAAATGACATTCTAAGATTTCTGAAAGAAATGTAATGTTATATGAAAATATCTGATCCCTTTTGGTGGTACCATTATAGGTATAACTAACAAAACACTATGCTTTGTTACCTACCTTCATAAATGAAGGAAATGCTAAATTTCAGTTAAAAGTTAGTAAAAATTTTTTTTTCCAATTCAAGTTCATTGATCACCTGAATTTTACAACAGATTCTTGGTGATCTAGGAGCCCCTGGTTAAGAAGCTTTGGGGTTCTTAGTAATCTATTTTCATGAGGCTTGGGAAATGGTTATGTCAGTGAAGTATGTCTTTGACACCATCTGCTACTTTACTTGCTGTCTCCTTCCAACTAAGTGTGCCTCTACCTACTTCTCCTCAGAAAAACCTATTAGATGT
The DNA here is from genome assembly GCF_002837175.3 of Physeter macrocephalus. Classification (NCBI taxonomy): domain Eukaryota; kingdom Metazoa; phylum Chordata; class Mammalia; order Artiodactyla; family Physeteridae; genus Physeter; species Physeter macrocephalus. The sequence continues at coordinate 81,512,941 of NC_041218.1, forward strand.
GTATTTTTTACAAAAATTGCCAAGCACTTCATCAGGGCCTAACATCGCATGAGCTGAGGACTCTGTGTTCTATTTACCCTTCCAGCTTCCTTTTGCCCACTAAATGCCCCTGGCCAAAATATAGATGCTAAAAGCCACAGAGCCTAAGAACTGTCTTTGCCATCAGGTTGTATAATCTCAGTTCTGTCACTGATTATCCATAGTCATTGAGCTTTCTCTCTCATTTTTTTTAACCTGTAAAGTGAATTTAAAATACCTGACTGAAACGTTGACTGAATTAAAATAGCTAAGTGGTATAAAGTGCTTTGAACAGTATTTGGATTATACTAAATGGCCAGTAATAGTACCTACTGTTCTCCTGACCTCTGGCTGATGCATGGTAAATTACTGTACTAATCAGCCTCTGTATGGTAGATAAGGAGACTTGAAATCCCTTGAAATTAGGGTTAATATTTTATTCAACCTCTTACTTGCATTATCTGGTGAGTATGTAACATCTGTGATAATCATTTACATAAATATATTTAAAGCAATGCATTCCCAAGACCATACCTAAAAGTATAGTGATTTCTAAGTGGATAGATTTCAAGCAAGTCTCATGGTATTGTATCCTATCACATAATTCACATATAGGTGTGGTAAAGGTGGCTATATAAAAGATGTTATAGAGCAATGCAATGGTACATAGAAATTGTTTTATGCCAACTGACCAATTTGTTCTATTTTACATATCTTAATGGATGCAAAAATAAAGAAATCATTTATTCACACAATAAATGGTAAAGACAGACCTGTGGACAATTTCATTATTTAAACTATGTTTCAAAATTGTGATGTCATTTTTTCTTAACAATTGGTGATTATCAATTTAGTATTAATATTTAATAGCTAAAGAAAGAATGGGACTAAATATAAAATATCCATATTTTTTTAATGCTACCAGTGTTCAAAAACATATCAATTTCATACTAAATGCTTAAGTATTAGTTATCACCTGTTTTTTAATGAACGGGAAAAGAAGGCTCAGATATGACCTAAAAGTCATGTGACAAACAACTTGTTTTGCTTATTTCACCATTCATGCTTTGCATCTTTTACTGTATAAAAATGTACTGAATATCTCTAGAACAATTGATTTTTAAGAAACAAATATATCTTTTCAAATGATATTTGTTTCAAAGCTTTTTTAGAAACCAGGCATTTTTAATACAATTGTACAATTTCAGGACTTTCTGAAGTAGTTGCATTTTCATGGAGTTTGTCCCAAGAAGTGCTGTCTGCCAGAGTACAGATATTTCATTTAAATAATTTATTGGCAACTCTGCAACCATAATAACTGATGAAATATGTTGAGACAAGGAGTAGTCAAGTATAGTGAATGTGAAATGTACTGCGAATTTTAAAATAGGAAGAACATATGCCAAGAAAAATGAAAAAGAATACCTATAGAATAGTAAGCTTATATTTTTTTTGCATTTTTAAACTGAAGAAATAGTGATATTTAGGTAAAGACAAACTTTGTTAAAATATAAGTTAAAAATAAAAGAAAAAAAAAGCTCTATGCGAAAAAAAAAAAAGAAAATGTATTAGTCTATTACCTTTAACACCTAGATAGGTTGAGAAGCAAAAATAAATGAATTGTGATAGAGTATGCTGTCAGTGAATGCATAATATCATGGATAACTATCATGCAGCCCATATTTAATTTTCTATACACAGCACTCTTATCTCTAGAAAATAAGGGTAAAAGTAGGAAATTAAATGAGAAAGAAGTAATTGTGCATTCTTAGGTTTACTGTTTTAAAAATCACCATCAGTGACCTAGTTTTGTTTTGTCTTTTTCCCTTCCCTTTTTCCCTTCCAAAGAATCTATACATTACTTCCACAAGTTTTGTATAAAAGTCCCTCAAGGCTACATGTGACTAATGCTTCTTTGGGACAAATGCAGCCTGAGGGATAGAAAGAGTTTTTAGGGTCCAAAAGCTGACTCTCACATTAATATGGAGAAGTGTCCCATTAGGATGATGGGTACCTGCTGATAGTAGAACTTCCTAAAGTGTGAAAAAAAAATTTTTGCTGGTATCACAAGCTTTGTGCTGGGCGTACTGGTTTATTTGGAGCCCATTACTTGTGAAAGCTTCACCTTTTCCATTTTTAGAAAATGTGAGGCAGCAAAATGGTTTTTGACAAACTGCAGATCCTGCAGTTTAATCAGCTTGATTGTGGGCACCGCTTGCTTCTCCCTGTCCTTTATTTTATTTGACCACTGGTGAAATTTTTCTGCTACTGGATTATAATTTTAAAAGAAAGTAAAAGAATGTGATTCTTGAAAATGAAAAATCTGCTTGATCAAAAATCATCAGCAAACAATAGGAAAAGAAGACTCACGGGAGCTCTGAAATGGTAACTCATTTTCTCTCTGTCTCTCAATGTTTCCAAGTATACTTTAAATATATAGACTTAGAATACCTCTTTTATCTTATTAAGGACTGAGATAGTACAGTAGTAATGTACTCTGTGTGATGCAAAAACAAAGGAGTTTTTTGTATGTAAATTAGTGGATTTTTGGTTTGTGTACCTACATTCTTTATGTTGCTAAATAAATCTTTTTCCCAAGTTTGATTTTAATTATTATTATTTGAAATTATTAATTGATTTGCCTGCTGAAACTTCTTTATATCAGGGGTAATTTTGGTTTTAATTTGGTTACAGTGATACTGAAAGTTTAAAATGGTACACAGAATTTAAGGCAGTGGTCCTTTTAATTCGAACAATTTTAACTCAGTTAATTTCTTTCAGATGGAACTGAAAAAAATATGTAAGAAGATGGTTTGAAAAATGTTTAGTATGAAAACAGAGAGAACTTTTTAAAATAAATAACAAGAGGAAAAATATAAAGTTAGAGGAAAAGGACCCAAAATTATAAAAAGAAAAAGAAAAAAAATTAGTAATACAAAAATAACTAAGATGGAGTAGTCCCTACAATTTTAACCAGTGAATATATTTAGACATGAATAATCAGATTTTTGGGTAAATTTATATTCAAAAATCACTAGCAAAATTTCTTAATAGCATAAGATATAGGTATCAGAGTAAGCTATTTGAATGTAATTAAAGTAAGTTTTTATATGAAAATTTTGAAGGAGTTCATAACCATAAACCTGAAACATTTGCTAAATTTACTTATTTATGACAAGAATATATAGCTGCTTATTATTTTCAGTGTTGTCTGGTTGTTTTTATGTGTTATTGGTTCATGGTAAGGATGAAATGTAAGAAAAACTTCAGTCACCAAAGATTGCTTACGTAACTGTTTAAGGAGATAAACTATGACAAGACTAGTTTTAACAAAGGCAATTTAGATGATTTCTCATTATTTGTTTCTATTCTTTAATTTGATGACAATAAACATAGCTGGTATTTTAAAAACAGAGATCACAATTGTATCTATTATTATTATGCCAGTCATCCAAGGAGAGTCGAAAGTGTCTGGACTTTCATTTCTTGGGGTCTTTCTTCTCCAGGGCTGTTGTCTTCAGTGTGGTGTCATTAACATACCAAGTTCTTCAAAAGTTAAAAATATCTAGAGGAGAATAGTTCATACTCTCTCCAGCCTAACAGATTACATTTGCATATCTTACCTGTTCACTGAGCTGACAAATTTACTGATTAAAGTGATATATCTTAAAATTTCAGCTTGATACGATGCTTTGGAGTCTTCTGCAGTTTTATTTTGGTAAGGTTGACTCCCTATTTGGAAATGAACGACTTACCCATCCAATCCCACCAGCTAGAACAGTTAGTAGAAAATTATTCACAACAAACAAACTTCTCCAGATAATATTGTTTTCAGTTAGTTTAATATTTACTTATTCTTCATAATTCTACAGCAGTGTGAAGGATTTATTATGAGATTAAAGCAAATCAAACCACTTTCTCCATTACTGTTACAACATTCTTTTCTTCTTTTTATACTCAGGGAAAATCAGCTTTTACTCAGAATAATGGCTCTCTGACAAGTCTTGTCAGCCAATCCCCTGGAATTCCTGCTGTACCAAGGCAGACAGGGCATAAAATGAATTCTTTCTGAAGCAGACATTGCTTGGCTGAGCAAAAGTGACTATTGTCTGTGACATGGTGTTTTCTCTACACCTTTTGCTTCTGGGCACTTGCTATTGTATTATTCAATCAGTGAGGCTACACTGAGTTGTACTATGGTAACAAATGATCTCAACATCTAGGTGGCTTTATGATAACAAAGTTTATATATTACACATGTTATATGCCCATCATGGGACAGTTTAGGCTCTGCTTCATTATTCTAAAATTAAGAAGCAGACCCTATCTGAGGCATACTCATCTCATAGCAGGACAAGGACAACAGCAGAACCGTGAGATGGCTTTTAAAGCTTCTGCACATGTTACTTGCAGTCACACGTCATTGTACAAAGCAAGTCATATGACCACATGTAAAGTCTACGGTGCTAGACTAATCCTCTTGCAGGGACTGGCCCAGCTGAGAGCAGCAGCACATATCTTGACAATAATACAACCTACCAAAGTCTGGTCACGTATTTTCATGTTTCTCTCCTACATGCACAAAAAAACCCATCTAATCACAGTGTCAGACTCAAAAGTCTAGAACCTCATGATAGCCCAGATAAGGATCTTAATCTGGAGAACTAGGAACTAAAAAGGATAATTTATATACTCTATCCCTCCCCCTTCGCCTGGCACCACACAAATACACAGTTCTAGTATACTATAGTGGACACTTTTAAACAGAAATGGGAAGAAGTGAGACACAAAGCAGTCACCATGTAGATTATAGCAAATCTGAAATAATAGTGGAAATGCCCCTTTCCTGGTCAGGGCGAATGTTCCCTGATGGTCCCCAGGTTTGATGCCTGCCTGCAGTGGTCGACCCTATTATCTCCATGGCTCTTAGCTCTGCCCTCTGGCAGATCTTTTCTATTACACTCCCTCCTTGGCATTATCTGAAGAGGGCATTGTGGAATATCCCCCTATCCCCCCTACTATCAGGCTAAGTAATATCTTAGCCTGATTTTACTGCCCATAGAAATTTGGTAGGCCTGAAGTTTATCTTAAATCTTGAACACTCATAGTCTCTTTTATTCTGGCCTGATGGTTCATTTGGCAGTACAACTTTCTCAAAACATAGTAGGCTTTTTACTAATAGTATTTTATTTTATTCACAATCATGTACCAATAGCTACACCCATGGTACCCATCTAAACTCTGGTACCTTGAGCTTACTGGGCTTCTAGAAGACTTGTATCCTTTATTTTCTCTGAGCCATTGTATCCACAGGAAAGTATTTACTGGCTGCTACCTTAATCAGAGGGTTTTTGTTTGTTTGTTTGTTTTCTTTTCTTTTTTTTTAATCAGCAGCGATTTTAACGAAGGGAGTGAAAGTTACATTCTCGATTTGCTCTTTGCTAAGAGGCTATGTTGAAATTATCTTTTGTGACTTAAAGCTTTTCACAGTTTTTCTTTTACTAAGTAATGAAAAGAAGCAGTTTCATCTTTCAGTGCTGTAAGACCTGAAATTTCTAGATTCCCTCTATTTTTCTTTTTTTTGATTCTCCTTACAAACTGGCCAGTACCAACTGAATAATGACAGCAACTTGAAGCCACAGCTAATTTAAAACTTTATATGCTCCCCAAGTTATTTCAGTTTACAATTTTGCCAAATATTGCTCTGTAGCATTATATGGGTCACCATCTTTCCAACCTCCAATAAAATTTTCTCACCAACTACAACTTGATCTCAGTAAGAATAAAGCTTTTTAAAATACCATTCACATTATATATTTTGTGTGATGGTTTCAGCTCTGCTGTATTATTTTGTACCCACACTTAAGAATTAGCTTATATCCCAGGAAAAAGAGTGATGGCAGAACCATGCCATGGTCCTGCAACTTCTGCTCAGAAATAGGCCCTGGCACTATCAGTCACATTCTATTTGCCAAATCAAGTTACATCACCAAGACTGACATCAAAGGAGTAGGAAGTATAATCTTCCTCATTCGTATGGACACAGTGGAGAGGGGATGTAAATATTTTGACAGTAATGCAATCTTAAACACTTATCTTAAAGTTATGTTACTCAGTATACTAATATGTTAGTTGCTTGACATTTTTAGATAATTCTGTTTTTTTCCCTAATGGAGCTAATAATGCTGATGCTGCTTATAAATGTTTGTTAGTAAGATTAGCATGATATAGATATAATTCACTTATGCAATATTATATAATATAATACATTAGCTTCACTAATGGAATGTTAGATACTCATTGGTGAAAAAATGGAGTGCTTTGTAATAGGCAGTATATAAGATACCTAAATGTTTGTCTGTGATTTTTATTTCCCTAATGTTTCCAAGGAATAAGATCATAGATTTATAACAATCTTTGTCTTAATTAAAATTTTACCTCTTTAATTATAAAACTAGATGTATTCACTGAGTAAATTTTAAGGGGGGTTTAAGACTATCAGAATGTTTTAGGACAAGGGCCAGGTCTAGAATGAACTTGAGAAGGGTAGAAAATTTGGGTGTCATAGTTACAAAAATGATGATCTCTCTTCACTCATCATAAGCACACATCTGGAGACACAGCATACACTTCTAGACCTTTCCATCACAAACTCACTCAACAAGCATGATTTTTTCTATTACTTTAAGTGTAAAACTGAATATGGTAGCATTCAAGCTAAGAGGAAAGAAAAAAAAGTTTCTTAACAGGTAATTTACAGGATGAAACCTATTATTAAAATATTTGAGACCACAGAAGAGGACAATAAGTAATTAATTTGATTTATTCCCAAATAACTATGAATCAATATTTTTGTTTTTACAGAATTGCAAAATAAATAAGTGAAAAGATTTATAGACTTACGGTTTCATTCTCCTCCTAATTTCTACTGTTTTACTCTCAAAATTGGATTCTTTTGATTTGTATGGCAACAGAACTTCAAAGAAAATAAGCATTTAAGTGTATCAGAGCTGATACTCTGAAAAAATAATGATAAATAACAGTGCATGACTTAATTAGAGGCAAGTGGTCAGTGTGGTTAAAGAAGTCTGATATCTCATTCACAATGTTTCAAAGAGAAAAATAATAAATCTACTTTGCAAACAACTTTACAACAGGAGGTGTTGCAAACATCAGAAAGCTTCAAAAAAATGTACCAGTCATGTTTGTAACTATGATTAAGAAATAATAAAAAGATTCAAAGTCTTATAAGGAATCATATATATTCAGAATAAGGGATTATATTTATTTAGAATAGGTGATCACATATATTCAGATGCAAATAGGGAGTACAGAAATTGTGGTGGTACTAAGCCATTAGATGATTTCAGTTTAAAGTTTAATTAAAACATTGCAAAGTATGTACAAATCAGCTAAGGATTCTCCAAGGAGAGTTTGTGTATGTGTGTGTATGTGAGTAAACACACACGTGCTTGCATATGCGTATGTGTTGTGAATATGTGTTATATATAATTTTATACAGTGCATATTAATGTAAATAATATATATATATTAGGAGATATATGTGAGAATAAAAGTTTATAAGATGGAATTATTAATATGGGTAAACTAAAGTATTTAAGCTATAGGTGATTAGTTTTATAATAGTTAATAGAATTTATTTTATTGGGAGAAAACTGTTTTCAGTGTAATTTTTTAAAAGCTTTTAGGAATTATCTGTTAACCACTGGGGCTCTCTTCATGACCTTTTAATGACCTAAAACTGTCCCAAGTAATTTGTCCAGGCTGATTTAAAGTCACCTGAAAAGACACTAAGCAGTTTATTTAAGGTAACAATTATTCTGAAGGGTATTAAACTAAGGGCAAATATGCTAATTTTCTGTTACTTTGTAATCTCACTGAAGAATAAAAATAATAAAGGTTTTAGCTTTCAGGTCTCTATTCTAAACGTGAGATAATCAATGACACTTTGGGATTTAGAATTTGTTTACTGAAAGGATAGATGCCATGCAAATATTTTGATCAAATTATATTTATCTTCAGCCAGTGAAAGACTGGGTAATATGACCTGTTTTAGGTCATGTGAAGCCACACATGTCATATTTTTGTTTCAGTTGCCTCACTTCATATTACTTCAAATATATTAATTCTACCTTTATTCCTCATTTAGCATTTGTTTTTGTTTTAAAAATTTGATGTCTTTATAAATGTGCCCTTTCATTTCATTATCATTTTCTGTGATTTTTTTCTAACAATTTTTATGCATTTTTAGGGATACTTGCAGAGTAAAAGAATCTTAAATATAAAAAAGCTTTCAGTTTAATAATTAATAAGGCTGAGAGTTTACATTTAACAGGAATTTATTTGAATATTTCTTAATTTATAATTTGTATCTTTTTTCATATTTTAGAAGTCGTTCAATTTTTCACAACTTACATAATCTAGGACCTTGAAAGATGCATGTGTCTTCCATGAGCAATTTGCTGTATTTCCTAATGATATACCAGCCCCAGATATGTATACTCTAAATCTTGACTGTGTGT
>NC_041218.1:81521511-81533776 GCF_002837175.3 Physeter macrocephalus
GCCATGGCTCACGGGCCCAGCCGCTCCGCGGCATGTGGGATCTTCCCGGACCGGGGCACGAACCCGCGTCCCCTGCATCGGCAGGCGGGCTCTCAACCACTGCGCCACCAGGGAAGCCCTGTGTCTCTCTTTCTGCTTTGCAAATAAGTTCATCTCTCTTTGAATGCTACTCTCTACCAGACATTGTTCTATTCACTGGGGATATAGTGACAAATAAAAAGCAAGTCCTTCTTCCCCAGAGGTTATATTTTAGCTGCATGCCTAATTTAATTTTACACCTAAAACATGGCCTGACATATTGGATACAATTTTTTTTAAAATAAATTTTATTTATTTATTTTTGGCTGCGTTGGGTCTTTGTTGCTGCACGCGGGCTTTCTCTAGCTGCCGTGAGGGGGGGCTACTCTTTTTTGCGGTGCACGTTTTCTCATTGCGGTGGCTTCTCTTGTTGTGGAGCACAGGCTGTAGGCACGCGGGCTTCAGTAGTTGTGGCACAGGGTCTCAGTAGTTGTGGTGCATGGGCTTAGTTGCTCCACGGCATGTGAGATCTTCCTGGACCAGGGCTCGAACCCGTGTCCCGCATATGCGTATGTGTTGTGAATATGTGTTATATATAATTTTATACAGTGCATATTAATGTAAATAATATATATATATATTAGGAGATATATGTGAATAAAAGTTTATAAGATGGAATTATTAATATGGGTAAACTAAAGTATTTAAGCTATAGGTGATTAGTTTTATAATAGTTAATAGAATTTATTTTATTGGGAGAAAACTGTTTTCAGTGTAATTTTTTAAAAGCTTTTAGGAATTATCTGTTAACCACTGGGGCTCTCTTCATGACCTTTTAATGACCTAAAACTGTCCCAAGTAATTTGTCCAGGCTGATTTAAAGTCACCTGAAAAGACACTAAGCAGTTTATTTAAGGTAACAATTATTCTGAAGGGTATTAAACTAAGGGCAAATATGCTAATTTTCTGTTACTTTGTAATCTCACTGAAGAATAAAAATAATAAAGGTTTTAGCTTTCAGGTCTCTATTCTAAACGTGAGATAATCAATGACACTTTGGGATTTAGAATTTGTTTACTGAAAGGATAGATGCCATGCAAATATTTTGATCAAATTATATTTATCTTCAGCCAGTGAAAGACTGGGTAATATGACCTGTTTTAGGTCATGTGAAGCCACACATGTCATATTTTTGTTTCAGTTGCCTCACTTCATATTACTTCAAATATATTAATTCTACCTTTATTCCTCATTTAGCATTTGTTTTTGTTTTAAAAATTTGATGTCTTTATAAATGTGCCCTTTCATTTCATTATCATTTTCTGTGATTTTTTTCTAACAATTTTTATGCATTTTTAGGGATACTTGCAGAGTAAAAGAATCTTAAATATAAAAAAGCTTTCAGTTTAATAATTAATAAGGCTGAGAGTTTACATTTAACAGGAATTTATTTGAATATTTCTTAATTTATAATTTGTATCTTTTTTCATATTTTAGAAGTCGTTCAATTTTTCACAACTTACATAATCTAGGACCTTGAAAGATGCATGTGTCTTCCATGAGCAATTTGCTGTATTTCCTAATGATATACCAGCCCCAGATATGTATACTCTAAATCTTGACTGTGTGTCTTTAATCCTCTGTTCAGAGACTTGGAACCCTGAACACCCCTATAGTCTGACTCAGATTTTTATATCTGTGTTTCCTAAGCATTCAGTACATATGACCATCATTATATTCATCATATTGAACTTCATCATTAACTTAGTTGTCTCTCAGTAAAATAAAAGATGGGAGACAGGAACGTATATTCTTTCATTGACTCAAATATATACATTCATTCAAATATATACATTCCCTTAAAATACATATTCATTGTATATATTTGTTGGTTTTTTAAAATTAATTTTTATTGGAGTATAGTTGCTTTACAATGTTGTGTTAGTTTCTGTTGTACATCAAAGTCAATCACTTATACGTATACATATATCCCCTCTTTTTTAGATTTCCTTCCCATTTAGGTCACCACTGAGCATTGAGTAGAGTTCCCTGTGCTATACAGTAGGTTCTCATTAGTTATCTGTTTTATACAGGGTAGTGTATATATGTCAATCCCAATCTCCCAATTCACCCTGCTCCCCCTCCCCCACTTGGTATCCATAAGTTTGTTCTCTACATCTGTGTCTCTATTTCTTTTTTCTTTTTTTTTTTTTTTTTTTTGTGGTACGCGGGCCTCTCACTGTTGTGGCCTCTCCCGTTGCGGAGCACAGGCTCCAGACGCGCAGGCTCAGCGGCCATGGCTCACGGGCCCAGCCGCTCCGCGGCATGTGGGATCTTCCCGGACCGGGGCACGAACCCGCGTCCCCTGCATCGGCAGGCGGGCTCTCAACCACTGCGCCACCAGGGAAGCCCTGTGTCTCTCTTTCTGCTTTGCAAATAAGTTCATCTCTCTTTGAATGCTACTCTCTACCAGACATTGTTCTATTCACTGGGGATATAGTGACAAATAAAAAGCAAGTCCTTCTTCCCCAGAGGTTATATTTTAGCTGCATGCCTAATTTAATTTTACACCTAAAACATGGCCTGACATATTGGATACAATTTTTTTTAAAATAAATTTTATTTATTTATTTTTGGCTGCGTTGGGTCTTTGTTGCTGCACGCGGGCTTTCTCTAGCTGCCGTGAGGGGGGGCTACTCTTTTTTGCGGTGCACGTTTTCTCATTGCGGTGGCTTCTCTTGTTGTGGAGCACAGGCTGTAGGCACGCGGGCTTCAGTAGTTGTGGCACAGGGTCTCAGTAGTTGTGGTGCATGGGCTTAGTTGCTCCACGGCATGTGAGATCTTCCTGGACCAGGGCTCGAACCCGTGTCCCCTGCATTGGCAGGCAGATTCTCAACCACTGCGCCACCAGGGTAGTCCTTGGATACATTTAATAAGTATTTTAATGTATTAATAAATAAGTAAAATATGGAATTTGTATAATTAAACATAATCTTTGAAGTTACTTAAATTTACACAGTTTAGAACAATTTAAACATTCAGAACAGACAACACATATCTTTAAGTTATTTGAAATATATCTACTAATTCTAATCAAAATCACTTTGAATTCTGCATCATAAATGAAATTAAATTTCACTTGATTAGTTTTAAATGTTTTCATATCTATTTCCCAAATCACCTCATCTTTTCATCCACTTTTGAGAAAGAGAAGGAGAGATGGAGGAAGGAAAGGAGAAAAATTGAAAGAGAGAGAGAGATTAAATTTGGAAAGAACTTTCCTAGAAATATAAAGAAAGTTTTAAGTCTTTGCAATAAATTTGCTATGTTATTTTTAAAGAAAATGATCAATGCAAGTTTTAATTCAGCTGACTCCTAGTAAATCATTGCTTAATGAAAACAAGAACAGCAGAAAGTAAAACGTTACATTTGTTCTTAGTACATCCCGGTAGGAACTAGCAGACATCAGATTTGTCAATGTCACAACTTCCTTAGAGTTTCCAGGAGAATACCAGGATCAAAGAAAAGAAATAGATAAGATAAAGAGTTACAATCTCTTTGCAATAGGAGTTTCCCATTTAAGTTTTACTTGTTACTATCATTTTAGAACAAGTTGAAAGTATGCTGGTTAGAAATGTTTACCTGACACTAATGGAACCTCTTCTGACAGGTATTTTATTGAAAAATTACATGGTGTGAATGGAAAAAAGAACTGTCAGGTTGGATCAGATATTCTGTATCTGCAGGTGCTTACTTGGCTCATATAATCTTCCCAAAGATATGTGGAAAACCTCACCTGTTCCAGAAGCTTCTCTATTTTCTCAGAGAAGAGGCACATTTTCATTCTGTCAAACAAGTATTTAATCATAGTTTAAACAATATCTTATGTGTTAGAGTAAATTTTTTTGACCAACATGATGGTTCCATGGTGGTCAGTTTGATATAGAGATAAATGAAGTAATAAAACTTCCATTGTGTAAGCAATTTTAATTATTTTATCTGTAGTTGGGTTTTTTCTTTCTTTTTTTTTTGGTTGTTTGTTTCATTTTACAATATTTTGATTTGACCACTGTATTGTTATTAACTAGAAAATTGTGTTTGTGGCCTAGATTTTACCAATTTTTATAGTACATTTTTTTACCAGTTCAAATTTATTTACAGTTATAACCATATTATATTTTGCCTCTCCATTTCCTTCAAGTCACTCCTCCCTCACTCCTTAGTCACTGACTTTATTGCCTTTTCCTGGCCTCAGGACCTTTGTATTTATTGCTCCTTTGGTCGTAAATACTCTTTCCCAAGATATGCACATGGCTTCTTCCTTCAGACCTAAGGTAAAATGTCACCAACTCAGAGAGGACTTCCCTGATCATCCCAAGCAAATTAATACCCCCCCACCTTCTATCCTTTTGTTTTATAGCACATAACATTGCCTGACATTTTATTACACGTTTGTATGTTATTTGGCTTATTGTTTGTATAAAATTTAAGTACCTTAAGGCCAGGCACTTTAATTATTTGTCACTACTGCCTAAAATATTGTCTGGCACATAGTAAATACTCAATAAATATTTATTGAATTAATAAAAAATGTCTACATGGTTTATGAACAATCAGTCCAGTTAAAGTTTATGAAGCTGTTCACGAAATAGTTAAAACTTTTGTAACATCAGGATAAGAGGAAATTCAAAGACATAAAAAGCAGAAGACCTTATATTTGGAACAAAACTTCCCTTTCTTGAGGCTTCCAGTAGTGAAATTCAGGCGATCAGAATGTTGAAATATTCTGACCCACCCCTCTGCAGGCCTTTAAGTGTTCATATGCAGAATATTCAACCACATGTTAGGTATGACCACCATCAGCTGGGCTCAAGAGACTGGCAATGCCCTCAAAGTAAGTTGACCTCTAGACTGGCCATTAGAATTTCTTCTGCACAAGCCAAAGTGAAGCCCACATGTGGTATACGTTCCTCACGTACAGGCCATTACTGATGGAGGTCAGGGAAGAAAGATTCCCCCTATGTTAGTCTAAAGGTGTCCATCCGAAATCAAGAGGAATTCACACATCATTTGCTGTATCACACAGCACTATTATCAAGGGTCAAGTGGTCACCCTAAAGCCCTGAACACGCCTGACAAAACCTCACAACCATCCCTTTGCCCTCACTGACGTGCACAGCCTCATCCCTGTGGTTTGACTTGGGAAAATGAGGATTTGACTTATCATGCCTGTTTTCTCCTGTTATGTCAGTAACCAGAACTTTCAAGTCATCGCTGATTCTCAAGGCTCTAATTCTCATCTTCAAATTCTGTCTGTCTCCTGATGCTCTTTCACCATGCTCTCTGGAACTCACCACCCAGGCCTCTTTATTTTCACTTGTTTATGTGTGTTTTCTTCTTCTCTCTAAATGAAGCCTGGTTCTTCCCATGACACTGCGTCTCATGCCCGCTTTCAAGAGAGTGCTATAGTCCTGTCACATCACTTAAATCGCTGGGATTGGAGGTAGGGTAATGTTCTGTCACTCTTCAGTGGCACTTCCAGTGTAGTCTCCTTCTTCCTCCCTAAATTCCCTAGCTGTGATCTCATGACATTGGTAGGTATCACCTGATACTCCTCTTTGTAGAAGTCTTCCACCAACCTCTGGTCATTTCCCCTCTTCTTTTAAGATTTTAGCTTTAGCTTACTGTTACTCTCTCCAACTTCTTTCTTTCCATACAGTATGGTAATTTTAACATTCAAAGAGATGACTCTTAAAAACAATAGTCTCTCAGTTACTTGACTCCTCTCCTGCAAAGATCTCATTTTCCATCATGAAACAATTTCACCACCTTGTAATGTACGTGTACAAGGAATATTGAACATGGTATTGACATTTGAGTTTCAATGTGTGCATATATATTTAGGGTAGTAAATTTTCTGTTTTTTATCTATATACCTATCATAAATCCTTTGCTTAAATCAACTCTTAAGTTATCCCTAATACTATCACATAGTAAGGGATCCAAAGAAGCATGTGGGATAATGTGTTCTACATTTCTGAAAAAAATATTATTATAGAAATAGTCTATATTTCCCAAAAATGTACAGTAAAAGAAACAGGATTGGAAATAACTGTGAGAACACTACTTCTGTATTACTGTAGTTTTTATTGACAAATAAGATTAATATTGTTTAATAAGGCTAACACTTAGCTAATGAATCTCCATTACATTCTCTTTTTTTTGAGATAATATGAGGTTTTTGGCCCAGATTTGAATTGTCTTTATTTTGTTTTCTACATTGTTTTTATTATTTATTCAAATATGAAATAGTGAAAGACTAATGTTACAAAGCATCTATTTTAGTAAAATAAAACTATTCAAAGCATATTTTAAATTTCATATTTAAAAAGATTCAGTTATTTAAAATTTATATTTACTTTACATATATGCCATATTTTCTTTATTTGGGAAAAAAGAAAAAGCTTTTGTTAAAATGAAATCCTGTTACTTGCTAGCAGTGCCATGAAATTACTTCTCAGCTGCTTTGTCACTTTGAGCCTTTCATCATCAGTAGTGAAAAATGTTAATGACATTATAGCATTAGGGACAAATCAATAGAGCATGTTAGAGTTTCAACTAACTCTCAAATAAATCAGCTATTCTTTAGCAGAGTCAGAGACTAAAGAGTGAATTATTTCAAAGTACCTCAAATCCAATTAGTGATTACAAATTGTCATTTGTTTGAAGGAGCCAGAGTGAAAAGGTTGTCAAATTCAGTGTCTGCCTCCCATAATACCTTTTCCCTTCGTACATTACATTTTCCAATGCAAGGAATTAAAGTGGTTTGAAAAAAATTTATACTGACTTTTAAGCACCTGTTAATTAACAGCTAATTGTTTTATTTACATTGAATTCTAAGAATGACCTTGTTTATTTTTATAGGGTACTTACTGTGTCAGGTACTTAAACAGTTGGACTGAACAAATGTACCTCAGGAATTAAGAATTCTTCCTGGAAAGAGGTAAGAGATTTGAAAATAGGCACATGTTTGTATGTTAATAAGTTTTGGTGAAAACTTAGACTTATTAGTACATTTCTTTGGCACATAATTTAGAAGGTAATTTCTAAAAATTAAGGGCACTTTCTGTTTTCACTTGTATAGTCTTCTATTCTGTGGAATGATTTGGTTATATGAGAGGGCTCCAACATTAAAAAAAAAAAACAAACCAATAGTGTTTATGGAAGCCACATTACCACTTTAAAATGTCAAAATCTGGATTGCTACTTTTTGCTCTTCTTTCTTTCTTTTTATAAAAAGTTTGTTATACTTAGGAATTAGACTGGGTTTTCCATGTTCCCTGGGAGCCACAGAGCAGAGGTAGATGGTGTGTGGGCAGATTGCCATCCAGAAAGATCCTTTGGCTAGCCTGCCCCTTCTACATTTCCTGGACCACATACGGTTACTATCAACTCGAAGCCATTCAAAAGTTTAAGTGCCAAACACAGAAGAAGGAGTCAGTTTTTAATGTGTTATGCTGTCTTAATTTTGACCTCAGATGTGGGAGACTGAAATATCACCTTTAAAATAAAATATGGTTAGGAAATCTGAATGTATGCTTATTACTTTTTTAAAAACCCTCTTTAACTGTGATTGTTGCTCAAGACTCATTTCATTGTATGAAGTAGGAAGAAAATTAACCAGCATTAGGCTTACCATTCCCACTGTATTATATATATTGCTATTAGAAGGAATGAACAAAGGAGTGAAAATATACACTAAACATCTATGAGTAGTGTATGGGGTTGGTAATGAAAAAAAATTAAGTGTTTTTTCCCTTATGGGTCTTTGAGTAGAATAAAATTCACTTATCAATTTTAGTTTAATTTTTATTTTAGTAAAACTAAAGATTTTCTAATTTTATTGAGTCCCTTTGGATTTAACTAGATGATTATTCCTACTTAATGTGAACAACTACTTTTTTCCCTAGGTTTTTTTCATATTTAGTGTTAAGAAAAATAATTTTATGAAAAGTATTTATGTTATAATTGCTATATGGAAGCTTCACTTATATATGCAAATCATTTACCACATAAGGTGGAAATTCACTGACTTGAGGTGTACATTGGAATTGTTAAAGTTAATATCAAGTCAATATGGATTTTAAAGTTTTTATAGGGGATATATCTCATATCTTTAGTATTGGTAGGGCAATAAAGACTTCAAAATATGGCTTCTGTACTGCCAGTTCTCTAATACATATGTATGCATATATACATGCGTGTCAACATCTGTATGCATATGTATATATATTCATTTTCAGCTAGATTAATTTTTAGCCTTCCACAATACTAATTTCCTGGACGATATTTTCCATTAGTGCATCATGTACATAAACAGTAAACATTTGCTTTCTTTTTCAGCAAATAAGAACCTTCCGATCTTCCCATTACAATTGCCTCATAGGACACAAATAAAGGAGGCATGGTTCACAAAGTAAATTTCCTGGGTCCTAATTAAAACCTGTCTCAAATTTATGAAGGCCAAAGTCATATATAGACTTGATTTCTATGTCATTGCCATCATCATCTTTAATGTACACTTGACAGTCAAGCCAGTTTTTCAAAATTAATTTGTAAAAACATCAGCAGTCCATATGGATGAGTCTTAAATCACTGAATGCAATTAACAATGTACACATTGGATTGAAATGAGACAGTGACTGGTTGTCAACTCATGAATATTTATAAAAGCATAGTAAATTCACCAAAAATGTGATGAAATTTACTTCCAGGTATTGCATCTAATAGAACTATTTGCAGAATTGAACTTACGATTCTAGGCTTTGAGTGACACAAATACAAACTAGGGTAGATAAATATCAGTTTGTTGGGAAATGCGATCTGGCCATCCCAAAGTGGGAGGCCTGAGACCTGTTTTTTATCAATATCCATTTCAGTGACAGTGCTACTTTTTCCCTTATTTTCTCCTTTTATTTTTTCTTTTTTAAACGGAAGCAACCTGAAGGAGAATATCTGCATGTAAATTTATTTAAAATATTTAATATAAATAATTATTTTAAAGAGTAGAGAATCAGTGTATTTTTTTTGTCCCGCTAATTCTATTATTTAATGGCTTATTTGCTTAGGGAATAAGATCCTTGGCATTTTTTTCCTCTCCTGAATCTGAAAACAGTTCTGCAAATATAGACTGTTTCCTAGGCATGGCTTCATATAAGTTTGATTCTAAACAAATTCTAGATTGAATATATACAAATACCTTACTAGGAAGCTCATGACAAAAATTTTAAGCATCCATTAAAAAAGTAGAAGTCAATTAAAGGAGACTGTAGTTAAGAAAAAGATGTGCTGATTTTGGAAGAGAGGAATATGAGATAAAATTCCACATTAATAAAAAAGAAAAATTAAAAAGGTGTGGATAAGAAGAAAGAAGAAGATACAAATCAGAGTGCTAAGGAGATTAAGAGTAGTATATATAATTTGTTATTCATTCAAAGTTCATTCTCTTATGACTACTGAATAACTTTGGTCTGTTTTGTAGGAAGTTCTCATATACTAGAATGAAATTATATTTTAGACTCACATAGTTCTAGATTTTCAAGCTGAATTACTGTGTGGCCTTGAGAAAATTACCTTGCTTTTATCTAATTTTCTCATTTATATGTTGGGACTAACAATACCTAATTTTACTTGCTTACTTTTTTTTGCTTACATTTTTTACATATTTTGAAACACTTTATGATTTATTTTAAAACTTGAATTTTGAAATGTACAGTATAGTTTTCCCTTTCTTTGAATACTTTTCAAAGTACTTTTTTATTTACCTTATCTTTCAAAAGAGTTCTACTTTTTTCATGGATATTTAAGTATGTCATTTTTCTACTCTAGATCATAAGCTTTTTTAAGGTGAAAAATATTTTTTATTCTATATGGCTCCCCCCCCCACCAATTTAAGGAACAGACAATATTTATTTAGTGAGTGACTGAAGGAAAGAGTATGAACCTTTTTATATAAATAAGTTGTTGGTGAATTGAGTTAAAACAAAACCATTTAAAACATTTAAAATTCTCTAAAGGATGTCAATATTTAACAGATAAAGGCTTTTAAAAAAATGATGAATAACTCAAAATGTTCCTGTATTAATTTACCTGTTATTTAATTTTGATTGTTGAATAGGTTCTCTTAGCTTATAGCATATTAGTATTTCAATATTTAATATTGAATAGTATTTCAATATTGAATATTGAATAATATTCAATGTTCACTTCTAAGTTTTATCAAGGAATTAAAATATTTTTTTTCCTTATCAGAGAAGTCCTTAGACATTTTTTAAAGAAAAAGAGAAAGGTGGGCTAAGAAAATCATGCTGGAACTGAGCTCCTACTTAGTTGTAGTGACAAGAATCTTGGTGACCTGGTCAACTAGGAAGCTCTTACCTCATTACCCTGGCCACATATTAGTGCCCACAGAGTCAGAAGGAATACTTAGAGGCATGGCTTTCCTCCTGAGGGAATCTAGTACATTCCTACCTTCCTCTGCACTCAGTGAGGGTGGGATCGGAGCGGCCACGAGTAGGAGAGGAATGTTACCTACCTCTTTAAAAAACTTCATTGTCTGCATGTTTGCACAAAGTCTGCTTCAGATTCAGACTGAGTCATTTATTTTTCTGGCTAATAATTCCTTCTTTCCCTAAACTGTGATTTTTTTCTTCTATCTTTGATAATCTGTGCTAAATGATTTTAGGTCCGCAGAATTTCTGAGCCTGCAGGGACTTAGGAGATCATTTTATTGTTTACATAAGGAAACCAAGGCCAAGAAAAATTTAATACAAATTACAGAGACTAAGAACGTAAACTCCAAACTCTCATTCTACAGTTCTTTTATTTATATCATCATATCTTGCTTCCAAAATACTGCTTTTGCTGGATTTTCTTCCTTATTCATTTTGGGATTGTCTGTTGACAGTTTCCATTATTTATCAGCATTGTCTTCAACTGCAATTGATATTTGTGTGAACAAAATAAAGAGGTGACATTCTCTTCTTTCACAAAGAGAAGTCTGTCAGTGGGTGGAAATAACTGAGCAAAGAAGACTGGGTAATAAGAGAAAGACATATGTACTACACTACCTCAAGGAACAACACTTTCGGGGGAATGGAATTTTATGGCTGGTTAAATATATGTCTCTATATCTGTGTCTACATATATATATATAAATATATGTCTATATATATAAATATATGTCTATATATATATAAATATTTGCCTATATATATGGCAAAATGCTACATAGAACCTTTGTCTCTGTTAAACTCTTTGAGATGTGTACAACTTCTTTGGGTGAAGGCTCTCTGTCAGTTTATTTTTCCCTTACTAACTTTACTGAGGGAATAATTTAGGTAATAGAAACTGCACCCGGTTTAGAGGGCTCAATTCTATGAGTTTTGACATTGCTGTACACCCATGAAACCACCTGCACAAGCAAGGTATAGAGTATTTCTCCACCCTGACAAGATTCCTTGTGACCTTTTACTTTTTTTGTACTATGCATTAGTTTGCATTTTATATGAAATAAGTATACATATTTGTGTGTATTTTTTTTACTTAGCATAGTGGTTTAGAGATTTACTTGTTTGTATCAGGAGTTCATTTATTTTTATTGCTGAACAGTATTCCATTGAATGGATACACATTTGTTTATTCACTTGATGGTGGATATTTAGTTGTCTTTAACTTTTGACTTTTCTTAATTTTCTCTGAGCATTTGTGTGCAAGCCTTTGTGTGGACTGTGTTTTCATTTCTCCTGGAAAAATATGGAGGATTGGAATATCAGAGTTATTGGGTAGGTGTATGTTTAATTTTTTAAGAAATGAAAAACAGTTTTCCAGAGTGGTTGTACCATTTGGCACTCACCTGATCAGTGTATGAGAATTCCCATTGCTCTGTGTCATGCGTCTGCAAACTGTAGTTCTTGAGCCAAATTCAGCTGTACTTATAAAGTAGTAGTGGAGGAGAGGGTGTGGAGAAAAGGGAACACTCTTGCACTGTTGGTGGGAACGTAAATTGATACAGCCATTATGGAGAACAGTATGGAGGTTCCTTAAAAAACTACAAATAGAACTACCATACAACACAGCAATCCCACTACTGGGCATGTACCCTGAGGAAACCATAATTCAAAAAGAGTCATGTACCACAATGTTCATTGCAGCTCTATTTACAATAGCCAGGACATGGAAGCAACCT
>NC_041218.1:81534053-81554919 GCF_002837175.3 Physeter macrocephalus
AGGGAGGGTGGGAGGGAGGGAGATGCAAGAGGGAAGAGTTATGGGGACATATGTATATGTATAACTGATTCATTTTGTTATAAAGCAGAAACTAACACACCATTGTAAAGCAATTATACTCCAATAAAGATGTTAAAAAAAAAAGTAAATTTCAACCCTGAATTCTATATACAATGAAATTATTCTGTAATGTAGGAGGCAAAATGAAGATATTTTGAAATAAAAGATAAGTAAGAGAATTCATTGTTGGCAGACCTGTACTTCAAAGATTGCTAAAAAGTCCTTCAGATTGAACAGAAATGGTACCAGATAGGAATTTGGCACTTTAGGAGAAAATAAATAGCATCAAAATTTGTTAAATATCTGGATGATTGTAAATTTCTTCTAATTTCTTTAAGATACATATACTATTTAAAGCAGAAAAAAAAAGTTGTAGTGGAACATAGCCACACTCATTTGTTTATGAATGAGCTGCCTTCATGCTACAAAAGCAGAATTAAGTAATTGTGACAAAAACCATATGGCCCTCAAAGCTTAAAATATTTACTATCTCGTCCTTTAAACAAAATGTTTGCTGATCCCTGCTCTGCAGCTTTGCAAAATTTCATGTTGTCAGTTTTTAAATTTTAGCCATTTTCATGTATATGGAATAGTATTTCAGTGGGGCTTTAATTTGCATTTCCCTCATAATTAATGATATTGAACATCTTTTAATTTGTTTATTTGCCATCTGTATATCTTCTTTTCTAATATAACTATTGAAATATTTTGCTAAATTTTTTAATTGGCTTTTTGTCTTATTAATAATTTTGAGTTTTAAGAGCATTTATATAATCTAGATACAAGTCCTTTTGTAGATATATATGTTTTGTGAATATTTTCCTTCACTTTATAAATTTCTTTTTCAGCATCGGCAGGCGGACGCGCAACCACTGCGCCACCAGGGAAGCCCCTTAAGTTTCTTTTGAATAACAAAAATTTTAGTAGGGATCAAGTGCAATATATCATTTTTTTTTCTTTTATGATTGTTGGATATTAAATCTTGCTTATTCCAAGGTTACATTTTGTTCTCCAGTATTTCTTCTTAGAGTTTTACCGGTTTAGTTGTTGTTGTTTTTTGTTTTTGTTTTTTTTTTCCCAGTACGCGGGCCTCTCACTGCCGCGGCCTCTCCCATTGCGGAGCACAGGCTCCGGACACGCAGGCCCAGCGGCCATGGCTCACGGGCCCAGCCGCTCAGCGGCATGCGGGATCCTCCCGGACCGGGACACGAACCCGTGTCCCTTGCATCGGCAGGCGGACTCTCAACCACTGCGCCACCAGGGAAGCCCTAATGGTTTAGTTTTGAAGGACTATGACCCATTTTGGGTCAATTTTTGCATGTAGTGTAAGTAAATGTCAAGATTAATCTTTTATTCCATGTCAGTGTCTAGTTGTTCTATATGTTGAAAAGACATGTTTCTCTCCATTGACTTATCTTAGGAAATTCATCAAAAATCAGTAGCCTATTTCTGGATTGTCTAATTTTCTCCACTGTCTACCCTTTTGCCAATAACACACTATCTTGATTTTTGTATTCTTTTTAAAAAAAATTTATTTATTTTATTTATCTATTTTTGGCTGCATTGGGTCTTCATTGCTGCGCATGGGCTTTCTCTAGCTGTGGCGAGGGGGGACTACTCTTCATTGCAGTGCGTGGACTTCTCATTGCGGTGGCTTCTCTTGTTGTACAGCACGGGCTCTAGGTGTGCAGGCTTCAGTATTGTGGTATGCAGGCCCAGTAGTTGTGGGTCACAGGCCCTAGAGCGCAGGCTCAGCAGTTGTGGGGCACGGGCCTGGTTGCTCGGTGGCATGTGAGATCTTCCCGGACCAGGGCTTGAACCCATGTCCCTTACATTGACAGGAGGGTTCTTAACCACAGTCCCACCAGGGAAGCCCGATTTTTGTAGTCTTAAAATTAAATTTTATCAGATGACCAGCTCAGCTATATTTTGAATTTTAAAATTTCTTTGGTTCTTCTAGGTGGTTTGCTTTCTCATAAAACATCCCACCCCAAAAAAAAGCCTCCTGAAATTTTAATTAGGATTTTGTTGAATTTATAAATCAACCTGTGTTTCTTTAGACATCTCATTATTGTTGATGTTAATTTCATTGTGGCCAGAGAGCTTACTCTGATATCAGTCATTTAAAATCTACTGAGAGTTGTCTTAAGGCCCACTGTATGTGTTTCATACTGCATTTTAGAGTCACTATGTGTTTACTGATCTATTTTTGTCTAGTGATTCTAATAAAATCCCTTACTATGATTAGTCAATTTTAATTTTCTTCTCTTCCTTTAGTTCTGTCAATTATTGCTTCTTGTACTTTATGCTTCTTTTATAAGCTCGTACACATTGATGCTCAGTATGTCTTCCTGCTGAATTGCCCCTTTCATCATTATGTACTGTTTCTTCTTATCTTTGGTGATGCTTTTGCCTTGATATCTGGTTTAGATGATATTAACATGGTAAACCCAGCATTCCTATGCTTAATATTTGCATCTATTTATTTTCAAGTCATTTGTTTAATTAATGCTGAAGTTGAGCGTTTAATGCATTCTGATTTCTGTTCTTTTGTCACATATATCCCACCAGAAAAACAAAAGCTTTTAGGATCTTACATTTGTCTCTGATATCCTGACATGTAGTTATGTCAGATTTGGGATTTGTTTTATTTTGTGATCATTGCACTAAGCACTAAGCAGACCCTTTTAATCTGAAGACTAATGCCCTTCAGTTATGGGAAATTTTCTTGATATATATAAAGATCGTTATACCTTTATGTCTATATATAGATATATAAATACAGATAGATACAGATAGATTGATATACATGTATAAAATAATTATTGATATATATAAATAGATATGTGAAATATATATAAGAAATTATATGTAATATATATAATATATAATATGTATTTCTTCCCTGAGTTTTCTGTCTTTTCATTCTGTTAGCCCTAAAAATCTGATAATTGACTGCTTTAATTGATCCATTAATTTTCTTTAACCTATATTCCTCCATTTTGTGTTCTTGCTGTCATACTTTGTGGGAATTTTTCCTGGTTTTGTCTTCTGACCATTGTATTATAGTTCCTATTCCAGTTATCATAGTTTTAAATGCTAAGAGCTCTTTTTTGGTCCTCAATTTCTTTTTTCTTATAGTCTTGTTTGTTTGCTTATTTATTTTTAATAAATATATTTTCTTATTTCTGGAAAATGTTCATTATAGTTTTGAGATGTTCTTCATGTCTTTCATCATTTTTATTTCTCCTAGTTCTTTCAGTTGCTATTTTGAGGGTTTTTGTTTTCCATTCATGTTGTCAGATTTCCTCCTGAGTCAGGTAATTCTGAGCTGTCCATTGGTAAGATATCAAACCGTTTTTGGAAGCATTGTATGGGTAGGATCGGGGTGGGAGGGATTAGAGTGTATTTTGTGGATCATTAGATTGCACTTTGTATTGAAAGGTAAGCAAATCAGTCTTTTTGCAGTGGACCACCAAATGATGATATGTGGGGTACTTTCTCTCGTGCTTTTTAATTTCTCCAATAGTTGGCAAAGGGAAAATACTGAAATTGATCCTTGATATTTTGGGAGCAGAATGGGGGAAATGTTCATCTCCTGATTTTTATCCTGAGTGCTCATCCTCTCCCAGTTTCCTTAGAGTGAGTGGGTTTGCTTTTCTTCAGAGGTCTTCTAACTCCACTTTGTCAAGTTTATTCAAATTCCTTATCCCCAAATTTCCTTAAAGTCTTATATTGCTGTGATCATTTTTATCATTCTCTTGCTCCTAGTGGATGAATATATTTCTGTTTCCTTGTTTGTTAACTCTCTTATACCTTTACTGTGGCTAAGGGAGGGAGAAGAGATGGATTTGTATGTTTAATCTTCCTGGTTTAATTGGAATTCATATTATATTCTTAACAAATAATCAGATAAATATTGTGTAAATAGATTTATAAACTTAAATATGATTATGGATGATGGTGATGTGTTTCCAGAAGTTTGATAGGCAGAAGAAAGAATTTCCTAAGTTTCTCAGGAACAGATATCTAGACCAATGATTAATTACACTTTCCTCCCTTGTGGCCATATCTTGAGAATCATTTTATAACTTATTGGCACCTTTACTATATGAAGAGAAGAAAACTCACATGTCTCCATTCTAATACATACTAAGAAATTTTACTAAGAGATTCAGTAGAGGAGGGATTGGAAATTATTGGCTAAAATGACGCTTAGAGGTTATCTGCAGATTTCATTACTCATGTTATTTCTGTTCTCCTATTACCATAGATAATTGACTATAGCTTAAGTGGGAGTATAGACTAAAATACAGTTACAACTCATCTGGGTTTCATCAAAACTGTATCCCTGTTGGGACACAACTGGACTTTGAAACAAGTTATGTCTGGAAGTACTACCCAGAGTCATCAGAGATTTGCCTGAGGTCTGAGACAGTTGCTGTGGAAACTATCCCACTCCACTCTTCTTTAGTGAAACCTCAACCAACAGCAGTTAGCCAGAACTGAAAATAAGAAAAAGTGAAGAAATAAGCAAAAAGAAACAGGTATTAACATTAGTTGACTTTGTAGACTGTTGTACATAGATCCATGTAGATTAGTTATTATGAATGGAGTTTCTGGAACAATTAATTTTAGTCAATACTATAAACATGAAGGCTCAGATCCTCAAGTTTTTGAGGAATTTTGTCCCACATCATTCTAAACATGTGGTCACAAGTTCCTTGAACTTTCTTTGTTAAGCAGAATTGTGTTTTGTTTCTAAAAGTGAAGTTAAAAAAATTCAGACCAAAACATAGAATTAATTTTTAATCAGAAAAGCAGAAATGTTCAGATGAAATTATTTAACAGTCTGTATTTTAAGTAGTGCTTTTCTAAATATTATTAAAAATCTCAAAAAAGTATATAAAATGGTATTCAGAAAGCCATCTTACTGAGTAATATAACAACTGACATGATTTGAAATGGTGTTAAAGCTGTAAATACGTTGTCAAATTGTCAAATTGTGATATTTTTTGCGGGGGGGAGTTGGGAATTTTGAAGTGAAAATACATTTTTTTAAATGATGGCATTTAAAAGATTTTTCACCCAACAATACTTACAATACTAAATTCTCCTTGTATAGTGATTAAAAAGCTATCAAAAGGAATATGGGGATACAAAGATGAATAAAATAAAAGCATGTTTAATCATCAAGTATTCCCAGGATATCTAAGATCAGTCACATCAATAGAAAAATCAATTGCAGTTCTACAATTATTTAAGAACACCCCAAATTTCCTTGTTAAGCAGTCAAGAAGTCCCTCTACACAATGACAACTATAACTTGCTATGTAGACTGCCATTCTGCCATAGATTCAGTTGGTAAGGAAACAATGATATCAAATGGATTGAAACACATTGCTATTACCAGGTAATATGCAAAACATATTCATCCCTTACCATGAATCTCATCCAATTTTTAAACTAGTGGATGAGTGTCATGCTCGAATTCATAATTAACAAGAAGATACACATGTTGAAGTGGCTATTTTGAAGGAACTACATGAAATGGTTTATCAATTGTTCTGCCAAAATGCCTAATTTCAATCTCATCCATTCATCTAGCTAACTCCATATAAACTTTCACATCTCGGCTCAATACTACTTCCATAAGAAAAGCCTTCATGTTTTACAGTATTGTCATGCTTAAAACTTCTTTTTCAATGCTATCTTTTATATGTTATATTTTCTATTAAGTTAGTGATTGTGATTCTCTATTTACTGTTTTATTCACTAGTAGTTGCTCAGTTAATATATTTATTATCTGATTAGTTGAGCTTATATTTAAACATTATATATTTTGCTTAATTATTAGAATGGTTTCTTACTGCTTTCAGTAAAATTTGAGAATACCTATGAAAGTGGCTTTCACTTATGGATTTATGGACATGTTTGAATTATCAAATCCAAATCATGATAATGACTGTTAAATCATAAGCTTTTGCAAAGTTATCCTAAATGTATTGTTGACTCATTTTCAAAATCATAATAAAAATCCTTGATTATAACCTAAATTTAAGTGTAACCAAGAAGGGGTACACTATATAGTAAAAAAGAAAAAAAAAAAGAGGTCTAAAACTTTGGCTTGAGTATCAGAAGGAATTAATTACAATTCTTTACTTACTAGTTGCTTCATTTTACCAAAGAAAACAAAGTTAGAACAGGAAGAATTTTTAAAAATTATTCTGCACAATTCTTTTAGGTATAAGAATGAAAGAAATGAGGAGAGAAAAGCACAATGATTTGTCCCAAATAACCAGAGTCAATAGAAAGCGTAGATATAGAAGACAAATTTTTGAAAGCTATAAACACACTTTTTCTACTGCAAACATGTGGACTTCATTTTAGTTATTTCCCTCCTTAAGAACTGTGTTCTTTAGAAAAGTTGTGCCTCAAGCAAAAAATAAATGATAGCATTCATGTTTCGCGAATGAAGTAAAATCTTTACCTTTATAGCCTGGTCACTTAATGTAAGAATATCCAACAAAAATAACAAACCTAATGCCACTCATTTAACAACAAAATGATACTGTCAGCATTTTGATTAATGTCTTTTGAATCAAGAGACTATTGCCTTATAGATAAATTCTAGAGCAATTGCTAGTCTAGACTCTGAAGTTGGATGGAGGTGCCTTCTAAATTAAATCCTTTCATATCCCACAGGCTGAGATCATGCACATCTGAGATGTGTTAGTTGAAATTCCACACAATCCTCAGTTGCCAAGTTTGCATGGAGTGAACATGATACAAAAAGCAAAGAAGCTAAGAAAAATTAACATTAAAAAATGAATATTATACAAAGGTCCTACACACAGCAGTGAGACAAGAAGGGCCCCTAGCATTCTCCATTCACAGATTTAAACCTGAAGTTGAACTATTCTTAACTCCAAGAAGAAGCTCTGAAGGCAGGGAAAAGAGTTTCAAGACTGAGCAACCAAAAGTGAAATAAGTCAGACAGAGACAGACAAATACTGTGTGATCTCACTTATATGTGGATTGTAAAAAGCAGAAACAAAGTAGATTGGTGGTTGCTAGGGATTGGGGGTGGGTGAAGTGAGGAGAATTTGGTTAAAGGATACGAACTTCCAGTTACAAGATGAGTAAAGTTCCGCGGATCTAATGTACAGCATGGTGTCTATAGTTAACAATACTTTATCGTGTACTTGAAAGTTGCTGAGAGTAGATCTTAAATGTTCACACACACACACACACACACACACACACACACACACTCACACACACACACAGTAATGTGAGGTGAGAGCTGTGTTAACTAGCTTTATTGTGGTAATCATTTCACTATACATATGTGTATAAAATCATCATGTTGCAAACCTCAAACTTACCCAGTGTTATTTGTCAGTTATATCAAATAAAGCTGGAAAAGAAAGATTGAGTAACCAATAAATTCAGAGGTATTGTGTAAACACATAAATTCAAGATATGATTCTTTCCCTCAAGTATCCGGCAATTTATTTGAAGATGTACTTTTCTCACCATTTTACCAGTTCAGCATTCATTTCCTGAATATTTAGAGCATTCAGGTATTATGATAAATCATTGGTAAAAGAGGAATAAAAATAAGTGCCCTGTAATCAGAGGAATGTCATCGCGGGAGCAATATAGTAAAATTTTCATTAAAATATGGTAAGTGCTAAGATGGCAGGGTGCCCACTTCTCAGTATTTGCTTAGCCTTCATATAACTCCCATGAGAAGAATATAGGAATTTAATTTATTTAATTATGGTGATAAATATAGACAAATAACCTAATATCAAACTGACCAAAGCACATAAATAGGAAATTATATCAGACTAGACTATAATGTGCAGCAAGCATATGAAAGGATGCTAAAGCTTACTAGTTGGAACCTGCCAACTATAGCAGTAATGAGATGCCATTTTTCTTCCATCAAGTTGGTGAAAATTAAAAAGAAGAAATCAAGTCAATGATTTCTTGGGTTCCAGGAAGTAGGCTCACTTATTACTGGAGAGAATCCAAATGGCCATGAATTCATGAAAACTGATCAAGAAATAGGTACTAAAATGAAAATGCATATATTTTAATAAAATAACAACTAACAATCAAGTAGGGCAAATCAACAAGAACAGAAGTGAAAACTCCTCCAAGAGTATCCAAATGTTCACTATTGGGGAAGAGTTAAGTAGTGCGGTTTTAATCTGGACTATTGACTATTACACGTTAATTAACAGCATGGGTCAGATTAATAGCACGGGCCTATTCATGATGTATGTTTCATGAAAAACCGTTTTTGCTAAACAATGTTTATGTTGTGATGCTTTTTGTAAAACAGATTACATAGAGCTCAATCGATATGATATATGTATATACATATACATATGCATATGTATGTTTTCATCCGTGTGAAGAAAGATGTGGAAGAGGCTGGTGCTGATCTTGGCAGCCTGGGGCATGAGGAAGGGAGTTAATATAGGTGATTTAATGTAAAATTTTCCCCTTACATAGCTTCTTATATTTTCACTAGTTGAGGTGAACACATGTTGATTTTGTTTGAAAATATTTATTATAACAAAACATAGATTTTCTGGAAAATAGTGAGCTGAATGCACTTGAAATATTTTTTGGATTATTAATTGTTTGTAATTTATAGACCTGTGGCTTTTCCCCATCCATTTGTACAGGTAATCAAGAGATTAATAATATTACTTCTAAAATTAAGATATTATAAACCAAAATAAAATTGTTAGGGTTTTTTACACTAATTTGTGAATTATTTTTCTGTCTTTCATCCCACCTACTAATAGGTAGGTTGGAGTAGGTAGCATTGTACAATAACACTTTTTTTTTTTTTTTTTTGGCGGTACGCGGGCCTCTCCCTGTTGTGGCCTCTCCCGTTGCAGAGCACAGGCTCCGGACGCACAGGCTCAGCGGCCATGGCTCACGGGCCCAGCCGCTCCGCGGCATGTGGGATCCTCCCGGACCGGGGCACGAACCCGTGTCCCCTGTATCGGCAGGCGGACTCTCAACCACTGCGCCACCAGGGAAGCCCCCAATAACACTTTATAAATGTGTTATTGTACATACACGAATAGTCCATACGCGAAATGTAAGAAACACCATTGATTAATGTTCAGAAAGAAGCCCTGACATATCTACATAAATCAACATGCAATTGTGAGAAAGCAACTCCAGCTCCTTTGAGAAGATATTCTTTCATGAAACTGAAGTGCTCCTGACCTGGGTCTGAATAAGTAATTTTGTCAGTCCACTGCTCAAGGCACAGTGGATAAAACCGCGAGGATGATGCTTCACAGCAGTGATTGGCCCAGATGTTTGAATTTTGATTATGTTTGAGATGGAAACATTCAAAAATATGTGCTTTAATTATAGACATGGAAATAATTATTTCTCTGCCTCATCCATCACCCTGCCAAGGCTGAGATTTTTTAACTACTGCTTTGTCCAGTGCATTTGTAAACAGACATTCTGCAATTCTGCTAGAACTGTTTTCAAATTACTACTTGTATATAATTTGCTTCAAGAAATATGTAAATGAATACTCACATACATACATTAATCTATTCACCGATTATTTCTCAACTGTCTGGTCCACATTAAAAAGCTTTCAGAGAACCAGGGAAGATATTTTCCACAACAAAATAACCTACAAAACATACACTAATCTTTGACTTTTAAAATAAATCCACAGGTCTTTGTTATGGCTAATTCCAATTTTCTAATAGAAAGAGATGCAACTTCATATCACTTACATATATTCTTTTTAAAAATTTTATTTATTTATTTATTATTGAGGTATAGAGTCACATAAGTTTCAGGTGTATAACATAGTGATTCACAATTTTTAAAGGTTGTACTCCAATTATACTTATTATAAAATATTGGCTATATTCCCAGTGCTGTACAATATATCTTTGTAGCTATTTATTTTATACATAGTAGTTTGTAGTACCTCAGTATTCTACCTCTATCTTGTGACTTTTATACAATATTTATTTACACAGTTTTGCAACTACCAAATTTTGTGGATCACAAAGTGACAAATTCTACCTTCTGTGACAAACTTTGCTGAGAAGAAATTAGGAATATTTCTGATTTGTATGTTTTATGCTTCCTACACATTTTTATATGATATTGCCTTCAAGTAAGTAAACTCTTGAGCATCTGCATTTTCAGAATAAAGGATCTCAAGTACTTTAAGTTTTATCTACTCAGGTAGTTAAACGGGACCCAGAGTTTTCATCAAGAAAACCCTGCATACTGTAGTGATAGACTTTTTTTTTTTTTAAGTCAGGCATCTCTATACTGCAATCTGAATAAATTATTTAAATACATTCATGAATTAGCTATAATTTATAGCAGCAATTTCTTTATCAAATCTTAGTTAAACCATATATCATACTAAGCACATATTCTACTTTCCCATTTTACCTTCCAAATAAGCACTGACAATTAGGCACCATTTGACATTTGTCATGCTTATCGTCCCAGCTGCAGTGACACTAAAGATGACTAAGAATGGCGAGAACAGCTTTTTGTAAAGAGTAGAAAATAAAGGAAAATAAAGATTGCTTCCCCTTTGCTTTGAGTGGTTGGAGGCAGATAAGCGGATTTGTAGTGAGGTCATCAGTCACAATGGGGTGGTAATTTGAAAATGGATTAGTTTAGAAGTAGTGATTTCTGCTCCATGGGCTTCAGTGCAAAAGTCTACCTGATTCTGTAAGAGACCTCATAAACTGGCAGAGATCAATGCCTACCTAACGTGCCATTATGCACTGGGCACACTTCAGTGATTACAGAACAGCTGTGGCTGGGTTTTGCTTGATAGTTCCTTAACACTTGCACCACAGGTGCTCCACACAATTATTTTTCCCAAAGGAATAAACTCTTTAGGGAATTAAAGTGGACGAGAGAGTCTTTTCTTCCTAAGAAGCTTTTCACTTTTAAACTGAAGAATGAACAGAACAGTGTCAGATGTCAGTAATGTCAGCCCAATAACAAATAAAGACTAAACAACTTATGAGAAGGAAATCATCCTGTATTATATGTCTGGATGACACTTTTTTATGTTTAAATTTTTATTGCATAAGACTACCTGACTGTGTATCTTGAAAGAACATGACAATACAAATTCCAAGTTGGAAATGTTCACTGTTTTAAAGATTATAATTTCAAATCAAAATGTAAGAGCATTAACAAGTATTTAAGTTGTTTAGCTTTTCTTACAGGCCATGCAGATTAGTTGGCAACAAAGAATGAAAAGGAATTCGGTCAGATGAATTTACAACAAAATTTGAATATGAGATACCTTACCGATAATCCTTAGATTCTTATGCTTAATAGGTTTCTTCACTGTTGCTTGCAAATGTTTTGTGTAGGAACAATGAATAAAATATTAAAGGCAGGCAAAATAATTTGAAATGTAAATCCATATAGTATAAATTAATAAATTCTGTTTTATACTTTAAACAAAGGAATATTAGTAATGTTAGTTATATGAAACTTTCCATTTTCTAGCTCTTTAAATTTGATATGATATGTAATGAGATGGTATGAGCAACATTCTGGGGTAATGCATCACACAGAAAGAAATTTATTGAGAATAATTTGTGATTAATTCCTTGGCACTAGTTGGAATAATATCTGGTAAATGGTCTGAACCCTTTGAAGTCCTTTTTTCTTCCTTTATTTAAGATAGATAATGTGTTTATAGTTAATAACCAAATTTATCAGGAACATCAGGTTTCATTCTGCTGTCTGACCTGTTCTAGGGAAAAGGAATACAATTACAATGATTAGCAAATGATACTCTTTAAGATTTTAGGGGGCATATAAAAGGGTTTCCTGTCCCAAATCATTCCTCAATCTGCTCATGCAAAATCCTTTCAAAAAGGAACATTCATCTAATCCACAGTTAAATATTAATCTCTAAATTAAATATTCCTAGTAGATGTAACATACTAACTTGAAATAGTTTTGTACGTATAACAAGGATGGTGACAGTCCCATTTAATATTTCCAAAGAATTATGTTCAAATTCCAAATGGATAATTAATTTTAAAAAAGGACTTAATTCAGAAGAGAACTGTTGCCATGTTTAGGGGGCTCACCGTGCCATATGGAAAAAAAAAAAAAACCTCAGAAAATTGGAGAAAAGAGGCAATTTGAAGGCTATCACATGAAAGGAAGATGAAGTTTCAGCTGTGTAAATCCACCAGGGAATACTTGGAATACTCCCTGGCTCCTTAGACATAATAGATAAATAGGAAGAATAACATTTTAGCTTATAGAACAATCTAAAAAATATAATGAATGGAATGAGCTATGTTGAAATTATTACAAACGGTAATCCTTCTCCAAGGGTATTGAGCTCAAAGAAGAGATCTTTGGATTCTAAATTAGCCATGGATGCATATTCTTTAATATTTTGTGACACTATTTTATTCATAAAATAAGTGGGTTAGTCCTATTTTTAAATGATAGAAGTTATCTCCTAGGTGCCCCTTATTGGGTGTATTAGATGACCTAAATTTGGGATTAACATATACACATTACTATTGATAAAATAGATAATCATCAAGAACCTACTGTATAGCCCAGGGAACTATATTTTATAATAACCTATAAAGAAAAATATTGAAAAATAAAAATTATCTCTAAATGAATAGATAAATACTTTGTGTATTACATTTTTAAAATGATCAAGATGGAAGTATCCATTGCCTGAAGTACAGAAAAATAAGACTCCACATTGCGTTTATGTGTGGAGGGGGTGATGATTCTCAAAGAGAAATACTGGAATACAGAAGGTAAATTTTTCTTTCCTTCCCATGTTTCTAAAGCCAGCATTGATCCTTGTTATAGTTTTTGTATAGTGTCGTGAGTTTAATATAATTAATCTAGTTAAATACTCACTCTCAGTGTCCTATAATGACTTTCTATTTAAGGCAAACTGCAGAGGCACACTCTGAGCCTACAGATATTATGGCAAGCCTGTTGCAAACAAAGAACATTTGAAGCGTTTGCTGTAGCTGGCTTACCCAACGGCACACTGGACAGAATACCGCAGGTACTAGTTTTTCCAAACTTGCCTCCATTTAATAAACATAACCATAAATCTGAAAAAAATGTTTTTGGCCTACTTTTCAAGGTAAAGAAATACACAGACAAGGATTAAAATAAACACATTGAAGAAATTGTTGTAAAAATTTAGTAAATAAGATGAAGATTTGCATTATTTGAGAAGAGCTTTGGTTAAAATGGTGACTGGAACTGACAGTTCCTCACAATTCATTCTTAGAAAAATAATCCAATTAGAAAGACTTCTCAAAGACATGCTTTTCTGAAATTATTGAAAAATGGAAAAGAAAACTTCACATTTGAATCAAATGGAATGTCACCTTAAAATAAAGCAAGATAATAATAATAATAACAGATATAGCAGGTTATGGGTTTCAGAAACCAAATAGGCTGGGGAAAAGCAATGAAGAACAGAAAGGAATCAGGCCTGGTAGAAGAGGAACACTCTTCCAGTGATATTATTTGGCAGAATGAATTTGAAAATACCTCTTCTGAGTGGAGTTTGGATTAAGAGAATGATAAAAGGAAAAGAGAGATGATGATATATTGGAAAAGCAAAATAGATGATCCTTTTCAGCTTTAAAAATGCTATGATTCTAAGCTTTAGATGATTTGGCATGAAAAATTAAGAGAACATGGCAAGTTTAGTTACTCATAACAAAGTAAGATAATGAGAACTTTACTGAGTTATTATATTCATTGAGGAATAAAAATACCTTGACTCTGGTGTAACTTAGATGGAGCAGAACCTGGGATGGTGCCTGGTATGCAGTCAGGGTCAGTCATTTTTTACTTGAATTATCCCACTAATTTCAGTAGATGCTGAGTTAAATACCTAAGGAACTTCTTTGCTCTGTGTTTGTGTGTCTTAGAGAAAATACTTATATTTTCTAAAAATTGTGTAAGTATAGATACAATGTATAACTTATTTTTTTAATATTACATATAATTATTGATGATATGAGTTGCATCAAATATTAAGAACCTTGGAAATACATTATTATTGCATTCTTAAGTGGTGCAAATATAATTCCTTGCATTTAAAAAGTTGAAGCATATAAAACATAGTCAGGAGCCTAAAACAGCAGAGCATAGCATTAAAGAATCAGTCTTCAGTGCAGAGGGAGAGTAGCAGTAGAGTTCAAAAGTTGCCTACCTTTGAGGGCTGGCTATTTCTTTGAATTCTATCTGCTATTTTGGTAAACTTTTCCTCAAATTCTCTAAAGTCTGTTTCTACAGAATGGGAAGAAACAACAGTTTCTGTATCACAGGGCTATACTGAGGAAATGAGTTGAAGTAAATGGGAAGAAACAACAGTTTCTGTATCACAGGGCTATACTGAGGAAATGAGTTGAAGTAGTAACAGTTTTTTCCAGAAATGTTAGCTACCATTATCTAATAATATAAGAATCCTATCAAACTAAAGGTTGTAAATGGAGAGCTTTAAATATTGTTTTCTTTTTACTTTCCTAGAGAGTCATATTTGTTATTTATTCTTTAATCAGAGTCTATAATTTTTGATAAAAGTTTTCGGCCGTCCTTGAGTAATTTTTTTTTTAGAAAAGCGAGGTAATAAATATATCAAAATGAAATTCTAAGCCCACTCCTTCCTTTAGCTGATTTACTTTCTATCTGTCCTACATTCCCCACTGTCTGGCACTGAATTCAATGAGACTTCAAAATGTGAATGAGAGTTTGATTTGGATGAGTGTCAAACCAAAGCCACCACTACTACGTTGAGGTGCCTTGTATTTATTTCCTTTTTTTCCCCTTAAAGTAAAAAAAATCCGCTGCTCTGCAGTGTTTTAGCTGAACTGGGGGAGGAGGTGAATTAAAATGTTTTAAACAAAATTTAACATGCCAAGACTTCAATGGAATTTCAATCATTATAGTTTATGCATATTTACTGAGGGCTATGCTTTTGCTAATGTAAACAACTATTTTTTTTCTTTCCCAACAAGTTGCCTGTTACCAGAGAAAATATCTCTTTGTATGCAGCTTCTTTTGTGAGAAACATCTTGCTAGTTAAATGCAAAACGAACAAAATAGTCAATGAAATTCTCAAAAGATAAATAATAATAATAAAGGTTTTTATGCTAGCCTTTATATTTGTTGGTTAAAATGTTTGACATCACCAGCCTTTACGTCTTAATATTTAGTTGAAAAGAAATATAACTTTACTATTAAATGATTTGGGTTTATTACTTCCTCTTGCCATAACCACATTTTTTAGGAATTCCATCTTGTGTGGATGTTGGTATGCATGCGTATGAACATACACATTTTTTTCTTGTATACATTTGTTATACCTGTATTGCTTTCATTTCCTGGAAAGGCTTTTAGTAGAGCATAAAGTCAAAATTCTTTGGATTTTCCCTTTGCTTCATG
Source organism: Physeter macrocephalus (assembly GCF_002837175.3). Taxonomy (NCBI): domain Eukaryota; kingdom Metazoa; phylum Chordata; class Mammalia; order Artiodactyla; family Physeteridae; genus Physeter; species Physeter macrocephalus. The sequence continues at coordinate 81,549,624 of NC_041218.1, forward strand.
CCTTCCCTCAGGTTTTCAGGCACATGCTACATTGCCTTCAGTATTTAAACAGTAAGGGAAGTAGTCTCGTTGCAGAGGGAAGTTTGATTTTCTTCTCTGAAACCACCTGGCAACTGCAGATAAATGGTATATGTAAAGTGGGAGAAAATTTCTTGGGACCTCCACAATTACAACACAAATAATATAATAAAATGAAGCTGTAGTTACATTGTCAAACATAAAAGAGTACGAGAGAATAGATCATAGAATGTGCCCCACCAAGCACACATTGAGACCTGCTGTTTTCCCTGTGGGTGTCCACATGACTTTGATTTTCATCTAATGACAAGAAAACACAAACATTGGCAAAAGCTTTACTCGAGTTTTGGTGACACCACTGTGTTAAACAGGGCTTGAATTTGAGTGCCTAAAGAAAACTTCCGTATGATATGTTTGTTTGGCTTTGATTCCCAGAAACTTAACAGTCCCATCAATCAAAAGAGAAACATCATCTAGAAAATGGGAAAAAGGGTTTTGATAGGGAGATTAAAAATAAGCATATTCTCCTTCCTCATGACCTTTGTTATTAATAACTTTGAAAAAGTCATTCCATTCATAGGACACAGTGATTAAAGGTGGTCCAAACTTCTCTTTGAACTGTTCAATACTCTTTACAGCATAGGATGCTCAAGTTGAAGGTCAAGAGTCATTTTAGTTTTTGATGAGTGTGAGGAAATGAAGCAGATTTTTACATCCTAAGGTTGACCATCTACCTAGCCTTGTCTGCTCTCACTCTGAAATTTTGTGGGTAAAGTCTAACAATCTTAGGTGGTGATATTGTCAACTAGGATAGATTTAGGGCTGCATCTGCTGTTCTATGTTTCAGTATCTCAGAATCTAATTTTCAGATAATTCCTGAGTCATAATTTTTGAAAGAAAGGAGAATGCAATACTTAGAGAAGAGTAAGAGAAGCTAGTCTTTGAAAATCAGGAGAATCAGGTTAAATATTTCCTTAATAGATAGTCCTTTTACTCTTCCTAGTAAAAAGTGTCAGCCAGCTCTTGAAGTAAACACCTGCTCAGAGACAGGTGCACATGGCATTTACTTTAGAAGATAATGTATGTGCTCAATTTCTCTTAAATTTAGACTTTATTATAAATCAGTAATCTGCTTTCCTTGTATAATGCAACTATCTGGATTTTAAAAAAGAAAATAATGCTCATTTTTGGAAGTGATATTAATCATAATACTCTTATTTAAATATTTTCTATACACTGGAGCAAAACTTCCTCTCCCAATCTAGAATAGTGATAGTATTCTACCATATCCAGTCAGTTGACAAATTTTCTATATTCTTCTCTAAAATATTATATTTTTCCATAATTTTATTATTTTATTTTCACTGATATTACTTTTCTTTAGACCCTTTTAACCTTTCACTTAGTAAATTACAGCACAAGGAAGGAATTACAGATTATTTTGAGTATTTTCTGGAATTTTAAGCCTGGAAAGATGACATTAAAAGTAGTAGTTAAAATTTTAAAAATTGAAGAGAAAGATGAGCTTAGTTTTGACCAGATTCAGCTTGATACATTCGTTCAGAATTACCAGCACACAGTTTAATGCATGCACGTGTCTGTGTTTGAATGTATCATGGAAAAGGTCAGCATGTATGTTTTGATATACTGATTCTAGATTGGTATAATCTTGGGTGTTCTGAGAACAAAGATTTAAGGTTTGAAAGATTAAGTAGGTTTGCAAGGCAAGCTACCCATTATAACCCATGAAACTTACACACATACACAATTTTTGAAGATTAACAATCCATGTTAAACTATTAAATACCTTACATAATTTTACTATTTTATTTATATAATTATTTCTAAAAGTTATTTCATTATGATAGTTTTTAAAAATTTTTTTAAAAGAGAAAGCGAGAGAGCACAGATGTTACTGTATAGAAAGGCAAACACATTTTTTCCCTTAGAAAACACTGATTTAAGTTATCTAATGAGTAGAGAAGTCTGCAAAAAAGGATGAAAGAAGAGGTTTCTAAACTTTAAGGACAGGGAGATGACAGAAGACGTTTTAGGAAAAGAAAGACTTAATTGTGTTTATTAATAGATAATGGGGGAAAGTCAATAGTGGTAGCATGAAATTTCAAGAAATTATAAGGATGATAAAAAAGATCACGAAGGTGATAAAAATAGATAATATCAATTTAATCACTAACATAAAAATGAATTCATTTAAAAAGCTTTTTGCTGGCAGCATTCTGGAGTTTTGAGAAATGTAGCAAGTTTAAGGAGAATAAAAGTATTTTGTAATAGCCACAAAAGGAAATGAAAAAAAAAACCCACTAGGAAATTGAGGATAAATAAAAGTATTGTAAATCAGATTTGAGAGTCCAGCAGTGGTTGAAAAATGTAAATTTACTGTGAAGTTGGTTGAAAGTGGTAGATTTATTCCAGTTAAGGATGATGAGCTGATATGGTTATGGACAGAGGTTTCTGTTTGTCACCTTTTGCAAAGCAAGTTTCGTGTCATCAAGGGCTCAGATGATTTTGAATGTTATGAAAGAGATCATTTAAAATGGACGATAAAGAAATCCCACTTCGACATAGCTTCTGGATGGCAGCCGAATGGCTACCTTCTCTCTTTCCTTAAATATCCATGAAAGATATGAAAGATTAAGAAAAGATAAAGAAAGATAAAGAAAATGTCTCAACACTATCAGAAAACATTGTAATAATAGCAGTGAACATTTATTGAATTCTTACTATGTCAACCCAGTATAGTCATATGTATTGACTCAGTTTATCTTTGCTAATATTTTATTATTATCCGTAAATTATTCCCATTTTTCAGCTGAAGAATTTGAGGTAGGGAAATTAAGTAAAATACCCAAGTTTGCATAGCTAGTGGACAAGAGTTGGATTTGAACCTAGTGAATGTGGCTACAAAATCTGTTCTTTTAAACACCACATTATATTGTTTAACATCAAAACCTATGAGAAATGATAATAATTTCAAGTTGGAACAAGGTGAGAATACAATTGGAATGAGAGAAACCCAGGCTTCTGTTGATGACCTAAACTGTTTTCCCCTTTTTTTCTTGGAGAGAGGAGTAGGTGATCCCTTTCTAATCCAAGTACAGCTCATGTGTGATGCCCACTTAATTCTCAACACACTAACACCAGATCTAACTTCCACATAGCTGCCAGGTGACTCCCTGGGACTTAGCAATGGATAATGCTCATCAGTTTCCCCAGGCTGCCCATTCTTTTCTTCAAGTGGTCTTCCTAGGGCTGCTGGCCTTTTCTTTTAGCACCACAGACTTCTTCTATGGATGATTGTTATGTTAATCTCACCCTGCTTGGTCCAGCTCTTACAGTAGTGGAGAAGTAAGAAGGCAAAGATAATATAATCCTTATATCAGAATTGAGTTTTCCAAGTGATAAATCTTTGATCTCAACAATTAGAGAAAATGCTAGTGGCTTGAAAAATGCTTTTGAAAAACTTAAGAGCAATCACTGGCAAATTTTAAACATGACATGCATCCTCTTACATAGCAGTAAATTTAAAATCAAATTGAACACAGTCCATATAACAAAAATATAGATGTCAAGGACACATGAAATTAAAGAAAAAGACAAAGAAGAAGTACATCTGTTATAGTAGTAAATTGGGAAAATTCCATCTTAAAAGATACATTCTCTCACTTAGGAGAAAAAACAAATTTCAGTGATATACGATTTGAAAGATCAAATGCCTAAAATTTGGTATCATGAAGATTTTTAAAATTTTAACAGAAAAATGAAAATCCAAACAATGGGTGAAACTCTATCAAGTCATTAAAATTAGAAGAAAAGTGACAATGCAATTTTAATATTTCTATATAGGCATTTCAACAAAAAAAAAGAGATTAAATGGGACAAAGAGTTACACTGATTGGAAAACACATAATTCATAATATGGACATAATGTAACTTTAACTCTGCCAAATATTGCAATGGTATAGTGATCTTTCACATTAAGCTTCCTACCACCAAGGAGCTCATATTTTGAGCTCAAGGGAACATGTGATTCATGCCAATGGAGGTATATACAGAATGCTGTGGAGATATATACTGAATAATATCTAAATAGACTGGGAGATCAGACAATACTGAGGTGGTTTTTATTGGAATAAGTTACATAAATATGACAGTACTTGTCCAGATACAGAAGAGAAATATTATAAAACCACAAAGACCATGCATATAGCAGGCCAGTATCACACATTTCCCGTGCACACTGGCTTCAAATTATGATGCGTTTGACTAACTGCAAAAAAATTTTCATTTAACTTCTATTGTTTCATGTAAAAATATTTGTTGTGCTTTGTTTGCTTTCATCCTTTTTATTAAACACAATTTTATTTGGAAAAAATTCAAGGTTACCAAAAAATGTCAAGAATGGTACAAAGAACTCCCATGTATCCTTTACCACCATTTGGTTTTGACAACTGCCCAGGCAATTATCACAACTGAATCCAATCCAGCCTGGTGCCTTGCACTCAGTGGTCACGTCATTCTCGTCTCCTTCAAAAAGAGCAGTTCTTCAGTCTTTCCTTGACTTTTACAACCTTGACATTGTTGAAGATTACAAGGCATTCATTTTGTAGAATGTCCCTCAGTGCAGTATTGCCCAGTGTTTCCTCAAGGTCATACCTAGGAATATACCTATAAGGTTATGCATATTTGGCAGGAATGCACAGGAGTCATTCTGTGTCCTCACTGTGTCCTGTCAGTATGCCTATGATATTTGTGTCTCATTACGGTCATATTGCCTTTGATAATTTGATTAAGGTGGTCACTGCCACATTTTTCCACTAGAAAGTTACATTTCTTTTTTCTCTTTGTAATTATTAAGTATTTCGCAGGGAGCTATTTTGAGATTAAATAAATATCCCGTTTCTTTTTCCACTTCATTCATTAATTTCATTTTATTATTTCATCTTTTACTTTCTAAATTTAAGTATGGTTGATTTACAATGTTGTGTCATTCATTAATTTTAGAAACTGTTGGTATTTCTTGCCTGTATTATTACTTTGATGATGATGATTGTTTTTAAGTTTCAGTATTTTATTTGGAAATGTACTAGTTATTTAATAAACTTCCATCCTTCAACTTAATTTAGCACAATTCTAAATGTTTTAAGTTGTCGAATATCTGGAGAGATTATTCTTTTTTTTTTAACATCTATATTGGAGTATAATTGCTTTACAATGGTGTGTTAGTTTCTGCTTTATAACAAAGTGAATCAGTTATATA
>NC_041218.1:81555743-81557714 GCF_002837175.3 Physeter macrocephalus
TACATTTTTTTAACATCTATATTGGAGTATAATTGCTTTACAATGGTGTGTTAGTTTCTGCTTTATAACAAAGTGAATCAGTTATATATATACATATATTCCCATATCATCTCCCTCTTGCATCTCCCTCCCTCCCACCCTCCCTATCCCACCCCTCTAGGTGGACACAAACCACCTAGCTGATCTCCCTGTGCTATGCGGCTGCTTCCCACTATCTATTTTACATTTGGTAGTGTATATATGTCCATGCCACTCTCTCACTTCGTCCCAACTTACCCTTCCCCCTCCCCGTGTCCTCAAGTCCTTTCTCTAGTAGATCTGTGTCTTTATTCCCATCTCACCCCTAGGTTCTTTATGACTTTTTTTTTCTTAGATTCCATATATATGTGTTAGCATACGGTATTTGTTTTTCTCTTTCTGAGTTACTTACTTCACTCTGTATGACAGACTCTAGGTCCATCCACCTCACTACAAATAACTTAATTTCGTTTCTTTTTATGGCTGAGTAATATTCCATTGTATATATGTGCCACATCTTCTTTATCCATTCATCTGTCAATGGACACTTAGGTTGCTTCCATCTCCTGGCTATGGTAAATAGAGCTGCAATGAATATTTTGGTACATGACTCTTTTTGAATTATGGTTTTCTCAGGGTATATGCCCAGTAGTGGGATTGCGGGGCCGTATGGTAGTGCTATTTGTAGTTTTTTAAGGAACCTCCATACTGTTCTCCATAGTGGCTGTATCAATTTACATTCCCACCAACAGTGCAAGAGGATTCCCTTTTCTCCTCACCTCCTCCAGCATTTGTTGTTTGTAGATTTTCTGATGATGCCCATTCTAACCATGTGAGGTGATGCCTCACTGTTCCCTTTTCTCCACACCCTCTCCAGCATTTATTGTTTGTAGATTTTTTGATGATGGCCATTCTGACCGGTGTGAGGTGATACCTCACTGTAGTTTTGATTTGCATTTCTCTAATGATTAATGATGTTGAGCATTCTTTCATGTGTTTGTTGGCAATCTGTATATCTTCTCTGGAGAAATGTCTATTTAGATCTTCTTCCCATTTTATGATTGGGTTGTTTGTTTTTTTGTTATTGAGCTGAATGAGCTGCTTGTAAATTTTGGAGATTAATCCTTTGTCAGTTGCTTCATTTGCAACTATTTTCTCCCATTCTGAGGGTTGTCTTTTGGTCTTGTTTATGGTTTCCTTTGCTGTGCAAAAGCTTTTAAGTTTCCTTAGGTCCCATTTGTTTATTTTTGTTTTTATTTCCATTTCTCTAGGAGGTGGGACAAAAAGGATCTTGCTGTGATTTATGTCATAGAGTGTTCTGCCTATGTTTTCCTCTAAGAGTTTGATAGTTTCTGGCCTTACATTTAGATTTTAATCCATTTTGAGCTTATTTTTGTGTATGTTGTTAGGGAGTATTCTAATCTCACACTTTTACATGTAGCTGTCCAGTTTTCCCAGCACCACTTATTGAAGAGGCTTTCTTTTCTCCACTATATATTCTTGCCTCCTTTAGCAAAGATAAGGTAAACATATGTGTGTGGGTTTATTTCTGGGCTTTCTATCCTGTTCCATTGATCTATATTTCTGTTTTTGTGCCAGTACCATACTGTCTTGATTACTGTAGCTTTGTAGTACAGTCTGAAGTCAGGGAACCTAATTCCTTCAGCTCCATTTTTCGTTCTCAAGATTGCTTTGGCTATTCGGGATCTTTTGTGTTTCCATACAAATTGTGAAATTTTTTGTTCTAGTTCTGAGAAAAATGTCAGTGGTAGTTGGATAGAGATTGTATTGAATCTATAGATTGCTTTGGGTAGTAGAGTCATTTTCACAATGTTGATTCTTCCAATCCAAGAACATGATATATCTCTCCATCTATTTGTATCATCTTTAATTTCTTTCATCAGTGTCTTATAATTTTCTGCATACAGGTCTTTTGTCTCCTTAGGTAGGTTT
>NC_041218.1:81558010-81567567 GCF_002837175.3 Physeter macrocephalus
AGATTGCTTTTGCTATTTGGGGTCTTTTGTGTTTCCATACAAATTGTGAAATTTTTTTTTCTAGTTCTGTAAAAAATGCTAGTGGTAGTTTGATAGGGATTGCATTGAATCTGTAGATTGCTTTGGGTAGTAGAGTCATTTTCACAATGTTGATTCTTCCAATCCAAGAACATGGTATATTTCTCCACCTATTTGTATCATCTTTAATTTCTTTCATCAGTGTCTTATAGTTTTCTGCATACAAGTCTTTTGTCTCCTTAGGTAGGTTTATTCCTAGATATTTTATTCTTTTTGTTGCCGTGGTAAATGGGAGTGTTTTCTTAATTTCACTCTCAGATTTTTCATCATTAGTGTATAAGAATGCCAGAGATTTCTGTGCATTAATTTTGTATCCTGCTACTTTACCAAATTCATTGATTAGCTCTAGTGGTTTTCTGGTAGCATCCTTAGGATTCTCTATGTATAATATCATGTCATCTGCAAATAGTGACAGCTTTACTTCTTCTTTTCCTATTTGGATTCCTTTTATTTGTTTTTTTTTTTTTTCTCTGATTGCTGTGGCTAGAACTTCCAAAACTATGTTGAATAAGAGTGGTGAGAGTGGGCAACCTTGTCTTGTTCCTGATCTTAGTGGAAATGGTTTCAGTTCTTCACCATTGAGAACTTTGTTGGCTGTGGGTTTGTCATATATGGCCTTTATTATGTTGAGGAAAGTTCCCTCTATGCCTACTTTCTGCAGGGTTTTTATCATAAATGGGTGTTGAATTTTGTCAAAAGCTTTCTCTGCATCTATTGAGATGATCATATGGTTTTTCTCCTTCAGTTTGTTGCTATGGTGTATCACGTTGTTTGATTTGTGTATATTGAAGAATCCTTGCATTCCCAGAATACACCTCACTTGATCATGGTGTATGATCCTTTTAATGTGCTGTTGGATTCTGTTTGCTAGTATTTTGTTGAGGATTTTTGCATCTATGTTCATCAGTGATATTGGCCTGTAGTTTTCTTTCTTTGTGACGTCTTTGTCTGGTTTTGGTATCAGGGTGATGGTGGCCTCATAGAATGAGTTTGGGAGTGTTCCTCCCTCTGCTATCTTTTGGAAGAGTTTGAGAAGGATAGGTGTTAGCTCTTCTCTAAATGTTTGATAGAATTCGCCTGTGAAGCCGTCTGGTCCTGGGCTTTTGTTTGTTGGAAGATTTTTAATCACAGTTTCAATTTCAGTGCTTGTGATTGGTCTGTTCATATTTTCTATTTCTTCCTGGTTCAGTCTCGGCAGCTTGTGCATTTCTAAGAATTTGTCCATTTCTTCCAGGTTGTCCATTTTATTGGCATACAGTTGCTTGTAGTAATCTCTCATAATCTTTTGTATTTCTGCAGTGTCAGTTGTTACGTCTCCTTTTTCATTTCTAATTCTATTGATTTGAGTCTTCTCCCTTTTATTCTTGATGAGTCTGGCTAATGGTTTATCAATTTTATTTATCTTCTCAAAGAACCAGCTTTTAGTTTTATTGATCTTTGCTATTGTTTCCTTCATTTCTTTTTCATTTATTTCTGATCTGATCTTTATGATTTCTTTCCTTCTGCTAAATTTGTTTTTTTTTTTTGTTTTCTTTCTCTAATTGTTTTAGCTGTAAGGTTCGGTTGTTTATTTGAGATGTTTATTGTTTCTTAAGGTAAGATTGTCTTGCTATAAACTTCCCTCTTAGAACTGCTTTTGCTGCATCCCATAGGTTTGGGGTCGTCATGTCTCCATTGTCATTTGTTTCTAGGTATTTTTGGATTTCCTCTTTGATTTCTTCAGTGATCACTTCGTTATTAAGTACTGTATTGTTTAGCCTCCATGTGCTTGTATTTTTTACAGATCTTTTCCTGTAATTGGTATCTAGTCTCATAGCATTGTGGACGGAAAAGATACTTGATACCATTTCAATTTTCTTAAATTTACCAAGGCTAGATTTGTGACCCAAGATATGATCTATCCTGGAGAATATTCCATTAGCACTTGAGAAAAATGTTGTCCCAGAGGTCTCTGAGACTGTCCTCAGTTCTTCTCATTCTTTTTCTTTATTCTGCTCTGCAGTACTTATTTCCACTATTTTATCTTCCAGGTCACTTATCCATTCTTCTGCCTCAGTTATTCTGCTATTGATCCCTTCTAGAGTATTTTAAATTTCATTTATTTTGTTCTTTATCATTGCTTGTTTCTCCTTTCGTTCTTCTAGGTCCTTGTTAAATATTTCTTGCATTTTCTCTATTCTAGTTCCAAGATTTTGGATCATCTTTATTATCATTATTCTGAATTCTTTTTCAGGTAGACTGCCTATTTCCTCTTCATTTGTTAGGTCTGGTGGGTTTTTATCTTGCTCTTTCATTCATCCACTGTGTGTTTTTCTGTCTTCTCATTTTGCTTATCTTACTGTGTTTCGGATCTCCTTTTTGCAGGCTGCAGGTTCGTAGTTCCCGTTGTTTTTGGTTTCTGTCCCCAGTGGCTAAAATTGGTTCAGTGGGTTGTGTAGGCTTCCTGGTTGAGGGGACTAGTGCCTGTGTTCTGGTGGATGAGGCTGGATCTTGTCTTTCTGGTGGGCAGGTCCAGAAAGTGGTCGTGTGTTTTGGGGTATCTGTGGCCTTATTATGATTTTAGGTAGCCTCTCTGCTAATGGGTGGGGTTGTGTTCCTGTCTTGCTAGTTGTTTGGCATAGGGTGCCCAGCACTGTAGCTTGGTGGTCGTTGAGTGGAGCTGGGTGTTGGTGTTGAGATGGAGATCTCTGGGAGATTTTCACCGTTTGATATTACATGGAGCTGGGAGGTCTCTTGTACTCCCAGCTTTTTAATGATAAAATAAAATAAAAATATAATATTTTATATTTTATAAAATATAAAAAATAAAAATATCTTTTTAAGATAAAATAAAATAAAATTATTAAAATAAAAAATAATTATTAAGAAGAAAAAATTATTAAATAAAAAAAAAAAGGATGGACAGAACCCTAGGACAAATGGTGAAAGCAAAGCTATACAGACAAAATCTCACACAGAAGCATATACATAAACACTCACAAAAAGAGGAAAAGAGGAAAAAATAATAAATCTTGGTCTCAAATTCCACCTCCTCTATTTGGGATGATTCGTTGTCTATTCAGGTATTCCACCGATGCAGGGTACATCAAGTTGATTGTGGAGCTTTAATCCGGTGCTCCTGAGGGTGCTGGGAGAGATTTCTCTTTCTCTTGTTTGTTCGCACAGCTCCTGGGGTTCAACATTGGATTTGGCCCCGCCTCTGCATGTAGGTCACCTGAGGGCATCTGTTCTTTGCCCAGGCAGGACGGGGTTAAAGGAGCAGCTGATTTAGGGGCTCTGGCTCACTCAGGCTGGGGGGAGGGAGGGGCACAGAGTGCGGGGCGAGCCTGCGGCGGCAGAGGCCGGCATGATGTTGCACCAGCCTGAGGCGCGCCTTGTTTTCTCCTGGGGACGTTGTCCCTGGATCATTGGACCCTGGCAGTGGCGGGCTGCACAGGCTCCCGGGAGGGGAGGTGTGGAAAGTGACCTGTGCTTGCACACAGGTTTCTTGGTGGCTGCAGCAGCAGCCTTATCGTCTCATGCCCGTCTCTGGGGTCCACGCTGATGGCCGTGGCTTGCACCCGTCTCTGGAGCTCCTTTAAGCAGCGCTCTTAACCCTCTCTCCTTGCGCAACAGGAAACAAAGAGGCAAGAAAAAGTCTCTTGCCTCTTCGGCAGGTCCAGACCTTTTCCCGGACTCCCTCCCGGCCAGCCGTGGCGCACTAGCCCCTTCAGGCTGTGTTTACGCAGCCAACCCCAATCCTCTCCCTGGGATCCGACCGAAGCCCGAGCCTCAACTCCCAGCCCCTTCCCGTCCCAGCGGGTGAGCAGACAAGCCTCTCAGGCTGGTGAGTGCCGGTCGGCACCGATCCTCTGTGCGGGAATCTCTCTGCTTTGCCCTCCTCACCCCTGTTACTGCACTCTCTTCCTTGGCTCTGAAGCTCCTCCCTCCGCCACCCGCAGTCTCTGCCCACGAAGGGGCTGGTAGTGTGTGGAAACCTTCACAGCTCCCTCCCACTGGTGCAGGTCCCGTCCCTATTCTTTTGTCTCTGTTTATTCTTTTTTCTTTTGCCCTACCCAGGTACGTGTGGAGTTTCTTGCCTTTTGGGAGGTCTGAGGTCTTCTGCCAGCATTCAGTAGGTGTTCTATAGGAACTGTTCCACATGTAGATGTATTTCTCATGTATCTGTGGGGAGGAAGGTGATCTCCGTGTCTTACTCTTCCGCCATCTTCCCCCAAGTCCCTACTTTGTTGATTATTGATGATTATTTTCCCATTTCATTTATTGCAATGCATTTATTATTTGATACTTTACTATAAGGGAGAGGTTTTTCTTCTCATAATTCATTTATTCTTTTGTTTATATCTGTGCAAACTAAAGAATTCCAATTTTATTCAGTGTGTTATAACCATTACTATAATTGTCCAGAGTTGATAACAGTAGTCCTTTAAGCTAGATCCTTTATCATTTTGACACGTCTAAATCCTTCTTTGAGTACTTCGATACTATCTGGTGCACACAATGTTCTAGAATCATCTTGGACTTGCTGCAGCACAGAAATTAGCCATTTCTTCAGGGAGCCCTGGTTCTTTTCATAGGAAAATACCATGTATAAACCAAGATCTGAATGGTACATGTGCTTTTTATTATTGGGATTTTGCTACTCATAGACCTTCTCAGTGGACAGAGCTAGGAAATATATGTGTTTACACTTACACACATGCACATACAGAACTTTTCATCTATATCTGTAACTATACTTATATCTGTATGTTAAACTATGACTTTATGCTAATAAATCCAATTTTTTAAGACTTTAATTTTTTAGAGAAGTTTAGATTTAAAGCAAAATTGATGGTAAGGTATAGAGATTTCCCATGTGCCCCCTACCCTCCATATGCATAGCATGTCCCATTATCAACATTCCCCCACCAGAGTGGGCCATTTGTTACAATTGATGAACCTGTATTGACACATCATAATCACCCAAAGTCCATGGTTTACTCACATGGATCCTGACTTTAGTGTTTTATCTAAAAACATAATCAAGGCCATCTAAGTTTTCTCCTATGTTATTTTTTAGGAGTTTCATACTTTGAATTTTACATTTAAGTTTGTAATCCATTTTGAGTTAATTTTTGTGAAGAGTGCAAGATCTGTGTCTAGATTCATTTTTTGCATGTGGATGTTCAGTTCAGTTGTTCTAGCACCATTTGTTTAAAAGACTATCTTTTCTCCGTTGTAATGCCTTTCCCCCTTTATCAAAGATCAGTTGAGTATATCTATGAGGTGGGGTTCTATTTCTGGCTTCCTCTTTCTTCTGTTCCATTGATCTATTTGTCTATTTTTTTCACCAATAACACACTGTTCTGATTACTGTAGCTTTAAGACTGTAGTCTTGCAGTCAGGTGGTGTCAGAACTCCAACTTTGTTATTATCCTTTAATATTGTATTGGCTATTGTGGATCTCTGTGTAAACTGTTGAATTGGTTTGTCACTATCAATATGATAACTTGCTGGGATTTTGATTCGATTGCATTGAATCAATAGATCAACTGATATCTTGATAATATTGAGTCTACCTATCCATAAACATGGAATATTTCTCCATTTAGTTGTTTGATTTTGTTCATCAGACTTTTGTAGGTTTCCTCATATACCTCTTATACATATTTTTTTACTTATATATAAGTATTTTATTTTTGGGGTGCTAATGTGAATGGCATTGTGTTTAATTTCAAATTCCCTTGTTCATTCCTATAAAAGAAAGCAGTTGACTTTTGTATTTTAACCTTATATCCTGCAACCTTGCTATAATAACTTATTAGTTCCAGGAGGGGTTTTTTTTCTGTTTTCTCTTTTGAATTTGTTATATAGACAAGGCCTTGAGTTTTTCACTATTAAGCATGATGTTAGCTATAGGGGTTTTTTAGATATTCTTTACCAAGTTGAGGAAGGTCTTCTCTATCCCTAATTTACTGAGTGTTTTTTATCATGAATGAATGTTGGATTTTGTCAGATGCTTTTTCTGCATATATTGATTTGATCATGTTATTTTTCTTCTTTAGCCTGTTGATATGATTGATTACATTACTTGATTTCCGAATGTTGATGCAGCCTTGCATACCTGGGATAAATCTCACTTGATTGTGGTGTGTAATTCACTTTATACATTATAGGATTTGATTTTCTAATACTTTGTTAAGGAATTTTACATCTACGTTTATGAGAGATATTGATCTGTAGTTTTTATTTCTTGTAATGTCTTTGGTTGTGTTATTAGGGAAATGCTGACCTCATAGAATGACTTAGGAAATATTCCCCCTGCTTCTTTCCTTTGAAAGAGATTATAGAGAATTAGTATAATTCTTTTTCAACTGTTTGGTAGAATTCATAAGTGAATCCATCTGCGTCTTGTGCTTTCTCTTTTGGAATATTATTAATAATTGATTAAAATTCTTTAATACAGGCCTATTCATATTGTCTATTTCTTCTCATGTGAGTTTTGGTAAATTGTGTCTTTGAAGGAATTGGTTCATCTCATCTAGATTACAAAATTTGTGGGCACAGACTTTTCCATAGTATTCTTTTATTATCCTTTTAACGTCCGTTGGATCTATAAAATAGATTCAACTTTAACCTATCATTAGTCATGCCTGTGCAATGACTTTTACTGAAACCAGATTGAGGGAAGAAAAAAAAGAAAAGCAAGTATTAAAAAGCCTTTGTTTTTGCTGATATTGTTTTTTAAGGCTTCCTTGTCATCTCCTAATATTCAGTGACTTTGAGACAATGGAAGGATGTCGTTTTGTCTCGTCCCCTCATTTTATGCCTAAAATGATTGAGAGGGAAATGGGACTACTTGCAAAGCAGCGCATTTAGGTAAAGGTAAAGTCATACATTTTACTCAGAACATGTAAGTTGTCTAATGCTTTACCCACCAAACATTATTTTACATTTACTTACTAAAAAGAAAACAAGATGACTAAGACTTAGCTAGTTAGATTTCATATTTATTGAGGGACTGCTATAAACTGGGTATTCTTTCATAAATTGAATCTTTCAATCTTTTCAACAAAAACATGCAATAGTAATTAAAAATCCACTTTACTAATGAGGATACCCTTATTCAGAAAGAATTAATGAATTGCTTAAAGTCAAATAAGATCATCAAGTATGGCTCAAATTTTTCTGAATTGATTCTAATCTGCTGAGCTTGATAGTACATTACTGCCTAAGACATCTGTAATAACAGAAAGAGGGCTGGAGTGAACCATGCCAAATGGCAATCAAATTAAAATAATCAATGAGTTTTAAAATTAAATTAGATAGTGGAAGTGATTGATGTTTAATGTTTTTTTACCATCTTATTTGTGAAATAATGAGTCCACTCAAAAATTACTTTAGTAAGCACCTACTATGTGTGGAAATTGTACTTTTAATGGACAATTAAATCATACCATCAAAGACTCAATTAATAACATATATATGTGGGAAAACATACAGTTAATAAAATATATATTAAGCATAATATAAGGAAATGCTTTTTGTGAAATACATACAAAACACTATAGAAGTACAGATTAAGGAGCCAGCAGGTACCTTCAAAAAAGAGAGGGATGTAAGGAATAAAAGCAATTTTTCTTTTTATGAAAAGAGAAGCATTAATCAGAGATAGTATGTTTAATGAAGCTGGGCCACATCTATCTTTTTTACACTCCTATTACCTACTAGTGTTACCTGCTTCAGTGTAGACACTCAATAAATATTTATTTAATAAACAAATAAATGAAAGAATAAATATTGAGTGAATATCCAGTATCACCATACAGCTGAAACTTAGATTATGGGATGGGTAATGCCAGAAGGCAAATTTGGAAATATTAATCGAGGCAGACAGTGAATGTTTTCACTACCATTTTACGTAATCAGGACATTGTTCTGTGATCTTGAACAGCAGCAACGAAAGTAAATATAATGTGAGCCACACAAATAATTTTAAATTTTCTAGTAATCACATTAAAAATTAGTAATATATCCCTACTCTAAATTAAATGAAATTTATATATAAGGATCTAAATTATTATTTTGACAAATCATCAGTTTTAAAATTATTAATAAAATATTTTACATTCTTTTTTCGTACTCCTTTGAAATCTGGTGTGTATTTTACATTGACAGTAAGTCTCAACTTAGATTAACCACACATTAACTGCTCAACAGCCATATGTGGCAGTGGTTAGTGTACTAAGCAGAACAGGTCTAGAGTTCTGGTTACTTAAAGTGTGGTCCTTAGACAAGCAACACTTAAAAAGTTGGTAGAATTGTAGAATCCTGGTCTGCACTGGAGACCAACTAAATTAGAATCTGCATTTTCTTAAGAACTTCAGGTAGTTTTATGTACATGACAGTAGGAGAAACGCTGGTCTAGATAACCAGCTTTAACGTTAGGTGTGTACATCCCAAGGAGTTCAGAAGATACATGCTACTGGAGTGCAGAAAGATTAGATCTATCATTTACATTACATTACATTTTAAAAGTCCAAAGTAAATTAAGCTTCACATATATTTAATATTGTATCCACACTAGTGCCTTTATTTTCTCCAAATGTCAGATTATCTCATGTCATTAATGTCTGGTAACCTGATGTAAGAGTTGAAGTTCTGCAAAGGGAACAAGTATTGTGCCTGTTAACTTTGCCTGTTAAATGGATTTATGAGTTTTATTGTCTCTTATGTTTCCTGGTATTAATTAAATAACAAAATGAAGACTGTAAAATATTTTGGCAAATGCATTTTTTTCAAATAAAAGAAAACAAAACAGAAAAGTGCCAGAGCTAACCATTCTAATTCTCACAGAAAGTCTTCTTTAGTCTCAAATATAAGTAGAAAAAAAAAAATAATGATGATATAATCAGACTTACTAAGCAGTGAGGTGAAACCTCTAAAGTTATCAAAATATCTACTTGAAATATAGATTAACACCTCTAAGGTTAATGGTGAATTTAGCCTCCACAGTATATTGCACTTTGAGATATTACCTGATGATAGTAAAAAGCCATTATAATTAGTAAGACATTTGAAATATATTTTTTTTTTAGTGTGCACTAGTTTTTTGTTTTTTTAACATCTTTATTGGAGTATAACTGTTTTACAATAGTGTGTTAGTTTCTCCTTTACAACAAAGTGAATCAGTTATACATATACATATGTTCCCATATCTCTTCCCTCTTGCGTCTCCCTCCCTCCCACCCTCCCTATCCCACCCCTCTAGGAGAGGTGATCCCCCTGTGCTATGCGGCAGCTTCCCACTAGCTATCTAATTTACATTTGGTAGTGCATATATGTCCCTGCCACTCTCTCACTTCGTCACAGCTTACCCTTCCCCCTCCCCATGTCCTCAAGTCCATGCTCTAGTAGGTCTGTGTTTTATTCCCGTCCTACCACTAATCTCTTCATAACATTTTTTTTCTTAGATTCCATATATATGTGTTAGCATA
>NC_041218.1:81571735-81606575 GCF_002837175.3 Physeter macrocephalus
AAAAAATAATTATTAAGAAGAAAAATTTCTATTAGAAAAACAAAAAACGGGTCGGTCTAACCATAGGACAAATGGTGGAAACCAAGCTCTACAGACCAAATCTCACACAGCAGCACACACATACACACTCCCAAAAAGAAAAAAGGGGAAAATAATAGTATATCTTGTTCCCAAAGTCCACCTCCTCAACTTGGGATATTTCGCTGTCTATTCAGGTTTTCCACAGGTGCAGGGCACTTCAAGTTGATTGTGGAGCTTTAATCAGCTGCTTTTGAGGCTGCTGGGAGAGACCTCCCCCTCTCCTCTTTGTTCTCACAGCTCCTGGGGTTCAGCTTTGGACTTGGCCCCGCCTCTGCGTGTAGGTCGTCCGAGGGCGTCTGCCCTTCGCTCAGACAGGACGGGGTTAAAGGAGCAGCTGATTCGGGGGCTCTTGCACAGGCCGGGGAGGGGGAGGGGCACGGATGTGGGGCGAGCTTGTGGCGGCAGAGGCCGGCGTGACGCTGAACCGGCCCGAGGCGCGCCACGCGTTCTCCCAGGGAAGCTGTCCCTGGATCCCGGGACCCCGGCAGTGGCGGGCTGCACGAGCTCCCGGGAGGGGCGGTGTGGAGAGTGACCTGTGCTTGTACATAGGCCTCTTGGTGGCGGCAGCAGCAACCCTAGCGTTCCACACCCGTCTCTGCTGTCCGCGCCGACAGCCGTGGCTCGTGCCTGTTTCTGGAGCTCCTTTATGTGGTGCCCTTAATCCACTCTCCTCTCGCACCAGGAGACAA
Organism: Physeter macrocephalus; assembly: GCF_002837175.3. Taxonomy (NCBI): domain Eukaryota; kingdom Metazoa; phylum Chordata; class Mammalia; order Artiodactyla; family Physeteridae; genus Physeter; species Physeter macrocephalus. The sequence continues at coordinate 81,572,506 of NC_041218.1, forward strand.
AGAGGCAAAAAAAAAAAAAGTCTCTTGTCTCTTCGGTAGCTCCGAGCCCGTTTCTGGAACTCCTTTAAGCGGCGCGCTTAAACCCCTTCCTCGCGCACCAGGAAGCAAAGAGGGAAGAAAAGGTCTCTTGTCTCTTAGGCAGCTCCAGACTTCAACCGCACTCCCTCCCGGCTAACCGTGGCGCACTAGCCCCTTCAGGCTGTTTTCACTCTGCCAACTCCAGACCTTTCCCTGGGATCCGGCTGAAGCCGGAGGCTCAGCTCCCAACCCCCGCCCGCCCCGGCGGGTTAGCAGATCAACCGGACTCCCTCCCGGCTAACCGTGGCGCACTAGCCCCTTCAGGCTGTTTTCACTCTGCCAACTCCAGACCTTTCCCTGGGATCCGGCTGAAGCCGGAGGCTCAGCTCCCAACCCCCGCCCGCCCCGGCGGGTTAGCAGATAAGCCTCTCGGGCTGGTGAGTGCCGGTCGGCACCGATCCTCTCTGCGGGAATCTCTCCGCTTTGCCCTCCGGTGGAACTGGGAGGTCTCTTGTGGACCAGTGTCCTGAGCGCCAAGGGCCTTTAATCCACACAGCCAGGTACGTGGGGAGTTTCTTGCCTTTTGTGAGGTCTGAGGTCTTCTGCCAGCGTTCGGTGGGTGTTCTATAGGAGAAGTTCCACGTGTAGCTGTATTTCTGATGTATCTGTGAGGAGGAAGGTGATCTCCGCGTCTTATTCTTCCGCCATCTTGCCTCGATCTTGCTGAAATATTTTTAATTTAATCTTTGTTAGGTGTTTTCTACAGGCAGCTTTGCCTAGGAGAGTTCCAATTCACAACAGTTGTCTCAATATAGTTATAAATAGCACCACCTTTTGCTCTCAGAAGAGGCTCTGTTTGGAAAAGAAGTCATTAGGTCACCCTGTTTATCACGTGCACTCAAAATTTGTCTTCTGTCTTATAATGTATGTAATGTGTAAGTACAGCAAATAGTACATGTACCTAATTTTAAGATGAATGATCATATATACTGGTAGAAATCTATTTATTTATCTATTTATTTTTGTTACGTTGGAGACCACACTGTGTAGACCTGACTTGTGAGAAGTTGGAATGTTTCCCAGGTTCACTCTTAGTCCCATGCTTAATTGTTCTCGGCAGCCTCTTTCAGGCCAGGAATATGTGTTCCCTCTCAGACTGATGCAAAGTGACAGTCTAAGCAGAACTCTGTATTTTTTTCTCCTCTCTTTCTTCTTTCTCCTCCCTAATTGTGGGAAGAGGGAAAAATAATTGTTAGGAATTTCAAAGGTCTTTCCTGCATAGCGGGTTGTTTACTGACCCACGGAAAGGCAGAATCAACAGGAGGCAGCAACTTAACCAAGTTGAGTGAGAGTGGCCTGTGAGCTTTGAAGGCAAATTTGCAAACTGCAAAGTGGCTCATCCACTCATGGTTCACCTGGGATAGGTTAAAGATACCTGTAAATGGAAAACTTTATATTTGAGCAGATAAAGTAAAAGATAAAATTTAAATGGTTAAAAATGGACAGTACCCTAAATAAATGGATGCTTATATGATCTCTGAAAATCTTTTGGCACTCTACGAGTCTTTATTAAGAAAATAAGACTTACATAGATGTAGTCTTCCATTCCATGTCGATATATTATTGTTTTTTTAGTTTAAGCTGAAGGGAATAGGATGATTCTAGAGAATGAGATGGTATTTGAGTTGCCCGTATAATGAAACTGGCAAGGCATTTGGGGAGGGGTCAACTGAACCAGCATTTAAATGGATTAAATGCCCCTGAAATGTGGAAATCAAAGAAACATAAAGTTACTTGTTAAATATGACTCTTCATTATGGAGGAAGAAATTGGAGCAGGACACAAAGCCTGCCAAAACATAGCAGACGTTTGGCAGGGAATGCCATCAAACATTTAAATTACAGGTGTGTGTATTCTACTTAGAGAATGTCCAGTCAAAAGCAATTGCTTTCTCAGCATCCCCAGCACTGCAAGAGACTTTGGTATTTTTCACACAATGAAGGTTTAGATGGGGGCAACTTTTCTCAAGTGTGTTCCTTGGAACACTAGTTTTTCCAATATGCCTTGGGAAAAAGGTACAACATTCAAGTAAATATAGGAAAACATTCACATTCTATTACTGTCCTAAAATTCACATTGCACATTCACATACTTAATGGTCTTAGAGTTAATAGTCTTAATGGTCTTGCAGGAGCTAAACTAGTTGTTCAACTTCGTTCATTCCACCATTACCTAAGCATCTTAAATTTTAGAAACTTTACTGTGAGTGGCATCTATTAATATTCTAGAAACTAGTGTCCTACAGAAAACATTTTGGGAATTGCTGGGCTGGACGAATGTGGCTGATGTACTACTATTACTAACATGCTGTTGGCCTTGATATGAATACCTAAGTTTCAAAACAATCAAAGATAGTATTGGAACAGCATTTCAAAATATTTTAGTTGAATTTAGATTTCCATTGCTCAGTTATTTGAGCCTTCCTCTGTGTCTGAAATAGCAGTGTTATTTTCACTCCTACATCAATGTGTTAGCGAAAGACCTGGCTAACAAGAAACCTGACAAATAATATTGAACTATTCTCAGATGTGAAACTTGTGATTCTATAAATGCCAGGATATAATAAAAAATATGTATTAATATGTATGTATGTGTATATTTAATTATTTATTTTAATAAAACTGCATATTTCTGAAATGAGGTAGATATACCCTCAGTGGTACAATGTAGAAAATCATCATTGTTACTGTTTGGATGATATAATATACTATTGGAAAATAATTGCATTTAAGTTTCAGCTAATGTTATATATTTCTTAAGGTGAGAAAAAAAGCTGATCTGGAAAAACAGAAAATTCCCTGAAGAATTTCTTGTTGGTGCTTAGGGACCAAATAGTATAGGTTTTCCAGATGCTCAGAGATAATGGTGTAACCTGACCAGCCTGTACAATGGTTAACTTGGTGGAAGTGTGGGAAAATATCTTTCAGCACTGGACTTTGTAATCTAGTCTCATTTACAATCAATATAAGTGATTCAGCTTGAGGAATAAAGTAAAGCCAATAGTATTGGTGAAAGAAAATGATACTTTAAACTGTCCCAAGATGTCATTACCAGTACAATCTTATTTTGTTGCCTAGTTCTTCAGAACCAAGTTCTTTTAGCCAAAATTATTTAATATATTTGAACTGAAAAACAAATATTTTTACTTCATTACTGCTATTTTTCAGCTGAATCTGGTATTAATTACTGCTAATAATGAATATAAATGGGCCATTATCTAATAATAAACAATTTAAAATAATTGGATTAACAAACTAGTAGAGAGGCAGGCATCTAGAAGTAGTATGTCCTTAACTGTCATCAAAAAAATTTCAGGGCTTCCCTGGTGATGCAGTGGTTGAGAGTCCACCTGCCAGTGCAGGGGACACGGGTTTGTGCCTTGGTCCAGGAGGATCCCACATGCCGCGGAGCGGCTAGGCCCGTGAGCCATGGCCACTGAGCCTGCGCGTCCGGAGCCTGTGCTCCGCAACGGGAGAGGCCACAACAGTGAGAGGCCCGCGTACCGCAAAAAGAAACAAACAAAAAACAAAAAAAAAAATTTCAAATTTTGTAAAATCTGCAACAGGTGCATATGAAATTACTTTACATCTTCCTTTCTTTTCACAGGTTCTATATTATCTTTGATTTTAAGTCTTGATCTGTAATTAATTGTAATGGCCCTATTGATATAGACTATGATATCACTTTTACCAAGCTAATAGAAGGTTTCATTTTAGTTTTTTTGTTCATTCATTCCATCAAGTATCCAAACGTGCCAGCCAAGGTGCTAGACACTCTGGGTGTATCTATCAGCAGGACAGACATGGTACTCGTCTTAAAGAAGTTTGTAAACTGGTGAGAAAGGCAATGACAAATAAACAGACTAAGTAATTGCATTTAGTAATTGAAAGGAGTGCAATGAGGTATGACATGTTATTATCTCACATCAAAGACAAAGACTGAATTATGAGGAGCATGTTACTGTAATCATAATGTTCACATTTTTGGTAGCATGCGTTTCTGAATTTCTGAGGATGATTTTCTGACTGGGTTCCAGTGGGACGTGACCTTTGAAGACTGTTGACAGATGTGTGCCCACTCCACCAGACCCTCCTGTATCTTTCATGGTTAAGGTTAAAGGTGTAGGTCCTAGTTGTAAAATTAAGGACAGTCAACGGCTTGTAAGTTTGCTTGTGATTATGTTTGTTAGTATCCACTCAAGTATCAGAATTACATGGACATATGACACAAGGAGTTTATAATAATACTCAGAACCAGATGAAATGTTTCTGTAAGGCTGATCATCTGATTTTTCCTTTATTCACATTTGTGTTTCTGTTCACAATTTAGTGAATATGATTGTCCAGAAGTTGTAATTCTGACTCGAGAGAGGCAGTTCTAACTAGAGTTGAAAACTGATGAACCACTTTTGTCTTGTGGGTCCATTATCTTAGCATTTTAAGTTTTTTTTTTTTTTTAATTTAATTTATTTTTGGCTGCATTGGGTTTTTGTTGCTGCGTGCCGGCTTTCTCTAGTTGTGGTGAGTGGGGGCTACTCTTTGTTGCGGTGCTTGGGCTTCTCATTGTGGTGGCTTCTCTTGTTGCAGAGCACGGGCTCTAGGCGCACGGGCTTCAGTAGTTGTGGCTCGCGAGCTCTAGAGCACAGGCTCAGTAGTTGTGGCGCACGGGCTTAGTTGCTCCGCGGAATGTGGGATCTTCCTGGACCAGGGTTCGAAACGGTATGGCAGGTGGATTCTTAACCACTACACCACCAGGGAAGTCCCATTATCTTAGCATTTTAAATGGGTGTATATTTGTGTCTTTGAAATTAGTATACTTCATAGGAGGTAAATAAAAAATAGAGAGAGAAAGAGGAGAAAGGAACTCAGAATGAGGTTCGGAAGAAAGATGATATTGTCCACAATATATATTTATGATAAAATTTGTCCAGTAGGAAATTGCTTCAGAGATATGAATGAAATCAGGTCCTACTAATGAAAAATCCCAACATAGTCACCAGGTAAACTAGGCAGCCCCAGGGATTAAGAGAAATAATCTACCTGAAACGTTCCATTTTCTAGAGATTACCCTGTTGATAGGACTCATGAAACATAATTTTTGTCTACAAATTGTTCTTCTATTTATTTTTTTAAAGTTTTCTGTTAGAGACTATTTTAAAATTTAATATTTGCAACTATTTATTATTCCTCTAAAAAATAACACAATCCTAATGTATCCCTGAGAGTTACCAAACAAGAAAGCAAGCTAAATCAGTAAAAGATGCATGTATATAAGAATAGAAAAAAGAAAACCTATGACCCAAGGCCAATAAACAGCAAACTAGATCCTAAAGAACAGTCAGAGCTATTCAAACTTGCTGGGAGTAACCAGGGGGAGGGGATTTATTTCTCAATTTTGTCATCTTTCCTTGGCCGTCCCCTTCACTTGTATCCTCTCTCACAACAGGTCAAATAAAAGTCTGATATGGGGTATATGCCACAGAGATTCTGCAAGGCACACAGGTGTTTGCATTTGGCACAAAGATGTTTCAGTCTTTATTTTCCATCATGCTAAGAGCAAATTTTTAAAAGAAAATAATTTACAAAAGTTTCTATACCTGGTTCACAGAATTAAGCCCACCCAGGCTGACAAGTAAAACAAGACTTAGTACCACCTTGACTCTCATGGCCAGTCAGACAAGCAGGTAAATCATTTGAGAAAGATTTCCAAGCCTAATCCTTTGAAAATTGATCTCACCTCGGGGATACCAAATCATACTCTCCATCTGAATGTTCCTGCTTTAAACCACACTTGCTCAACAAGTTTTGTAGGGGAGAAAAATTGTTTTTGTTTTGAAACAATATGAATTCATTATAAAGAAAATGCTTTATTCTTATTTTCAGAAGGTAAATTATGCCTTTATTAAAAGTCAGTTTTTATTATAAAATGATTACTGTAATGTGTTTATATACTCATAAAGAAAAGCATGCATATTTCTGAAGGCACCAAAGTAAATATTTTAGCCAAAAGTAATTTCTGCCATGGAGTTAAATAGCAGTGAAATAGCAAAGACCAAGTGCTTCTTAAGAAAGTAAAATGCTGCATGAATAGTTGTTTGTGCAAACTTCAATTAATAATAATATTAATAAAATGCTTATATCCTTAACATTATTTTAGACTAACGTAGAACATGTTCCAGAAGCAAAAGGCTTGACTTGTGAGATAGGTGACCCCGATTTTAATCTGTGCTCTGCCATCAATTAGCTGTTTTATTTTATGTAATTCCCTTAACCTCTCTTGGTTAAATTCAATTATCCTTAAAATTGGAGAAATTGACTATATTGTCTCCTAAGTCCCTGGAAGCTCTAAAATCTCTATGATGCTGAAAAGGCCAATATCATAAAATTTCCACCTCCATCAGTTTACATGCCTCTCTCTGGCCCAGTTTTGATCAGGGTTATATGAACTAATGACATGAGTATTGTGTCCAAAGATAAACTACTTCAAAGTTATGTTTCACTTCTTAGGTTTTCTTAAAATATGTTTTAAAATGTATGTATCAAATGATTAGAATTTTAACTCCAACAATTAAACCAAATAATATATATTAGGAACAGTGTTCTGGGATGATAAGAATTGCTATATAATCCAGAATGTGTGTGTGTGTGTGTGTGTGTGTGTGTGTACTTTTTTTAGCCAGTTGACAATTTCAGGCTATTTATTGATCCAGGATGCCAGAAGAAAGAAGAAAATGTTTCCAAGAGGAGAGAGAAAAGAAGGAAGGACAGGAGGAAGGAAGGGAGGGAGGGAGGGAGGGAGAGAGGAAGGAAGAAAGGAATAGTAAGAGCAAGGAAAGCCTTCTACTAGCTGTACAGTAAGGTTTATTTTGTTAGCAAGAGGAGTCACTGTGAGGTTGCTCATTGATCAGCCATATGTGTGAGCAGCAAATTAGAACCATTCGTTTTTCTTGAGCTGGAGTTGCAATTCTCAAGAGTGGTGTGGATATACTGATGGGTCATGATTAGTTGGAGGTGAATTTCAAGTAATCTGATATTTGTTAAAGGAGCAAACTTTGCAAATGATTTTCTTTAAAGTAAATCAGAACACATTTAGGTTAAGCCTATAATAATAACCCCTTTGCTTCCATCCTGACATTCTATCTAGAGAGGAGCAAAAGGGTAGAGTAATAGAGGGCTGTCAATTGTTCATAACTCTGATAGTGAGGGCCTCTCTAGCTAAGAAAGTCAAGGAAACTCTTTGGATGAAAGTTACAGAAACTGAATTCAACTTAACCAAAAGAAAGAGGTAAAATACTGGAAAGGACAGGGATAGAGGTTTGCCTCAGATTTAATGAAGCAGGCAGTCAAACACTGAGCCTTTCTCTTTCATATTCACCTGGGCTCATCTTGGCTTCACTTCTCTACTGAAGCTCATGTATTTCACTAAGTGGGAGGTGTGAGGGCAAACATTGCAATCAGCCTCATCCTAGCTTGGGACTCAAAGGGAAAAGCAGAGTTCTCTGTCTCAGCATATATATATACTGAGGATAGATAGATAGGTAGATAGATAGATAGATAGATAGATGATATATGTATATATATATCATCTATCTTTAGATAGATAGTTGATAGGTAGAGATAGATAGATAGATGTACATATCTCTCAAGGAAAAACTCTGTTTCACTCAGTTGGGTAGGCTGGTATCACTTAAACCTTATAGACAAATCACCATGTCTGTAAAGAAAAGGTACTATATCCAGAGGACCACATTACAATAATATACAGCCTCCCCAAATAAACAGGATACTAATAAGGAAGGAGCGTCCAAAAGCCCTGGTTCTCTGCTGAGTTGAATGCATAGAAGTTTTTACGTCTAATTAATTCAATTATTCCCTTCAATAATGGTTAGAAAATAGAAACCAAGTAATAGAGTTACATAATCACCATTTTCAATTTTATAGCTGCCCCAGTGCAGTTCAGATACAGTTTGCATTTTGCATATGTATTGCTATAAAAGAGACAGTTTACAAACAAAAATAGAAATTAACACACCAGTCAGGCTGTTAACCATGAGAAATATTAACAAGCACATGATATGTTTTAGAAAAGAAAAAAGCGTTTTCTGCCTTAAAATTACAACTTGCACTTCATGGCTACGACTTAAAAAAATGTTGATTTAATTTGGATAACTAGTCCACCTGTGTGTTTATATGTGTGTATGTTAAAGAATATTTGGTGATTTTGTTAAATATTTCGACATTTAAATGACCACTGAATCACTTTTATCTTAGCTTTAACTTTCAAACTGTTCTGTGCAGTCACAGTCACAAAGCTAAAGATCATTTTGTTTAAACAACAAGGATATACTGTATAGCACAGGGAATTGCAACCTGTAATGGGGTATAATCTGCAAAGATACGGCATCACTCTGCTGTACAGCTGAAACTAATATACTACTGTAAATCAACTCTACTTAAATAAAAATAAATAAATAAAGGTCATCTTGTTAATTGTAACATTATAATATCTTCATTTTTTATTAAGGACTTGCAAGTAAAAGTGAATGTATTTTTAAGTATAGGTCTTCCTATCAGGAGATGCTTAGAGGAAAAAGTTCCATTTTTAAAGACCCATGAACTGTTACTTACAAACAATATTTATACATTTTGGGAATTAGGTGAGGGATGTAGTTTATTACTATCTTCTAACAAATTTACCCAGTGTTAGGCAAAAGAACTAGGTTCTTAGGATTAAAAAATAAAATTAATGATTCCTCCCATTGAAGTTGATAATTGTACATTTTGTGTGCACATGCACATTTGTAGGGAAGTTGGATAGAGATAAGAGTCTTGAAAACATATATTTTAAATGATATATTTAAATGTGTAAGTATTTAAAAAGATGTCATATCTTCTCTAAAATTGGTGAAATTCACTTGACAGGTATTTTTACCCAATATATTGAAAATTAAATTATATAATATGAAGTGACTTTCATAAATTTGTCTATATTTCACTTATAATCTCTATTATTTCAATGTGTATGATAAACAACCTGTAACTGTGATTTGATAGACACATCAATGATTAGGTAATGCTTACATATAAGGTTGTAAATATTCTTAATAAGCTCTTATATATAACATTCACAACATTCTCGAAATGTTCTAGCAAGTCCTGCGGTGTCCAAACCTCAGCAAATTCATCATTCCTATTTTCTCGCTCACCAGCTCAAGCAATTTCCTCCCATTTGTGTGCCTGTTGGCACTTCAAGTTTCTTTTCAATTATGTTTTTACATTTTTTGAGTTGTATTTGGCCTCCACTTTCCTTGCAATTTTAGGTAGTACCTTTTTCTCACTAGATGACTCATAAGTCTTTCTTTTAAAATTTTAACTCAAAAATATAAATTCCCCAAATTTGCCAAAGGATAATGAATTCATATTCTATAGTTACAGATTCAACACCAAAGCTGTTTAATTTTCAAAGTCACTTTCTCATATCCATTCCCACCTATACTCTCTAATGTTGAAGTGGCCTCTTGTTTTTTCTGCTACTGTGATACTAGTAGGAAAAGTTTTCTAAAACACCACTTTGACCTATCCATAAATGGTCAGTGGACCCTTATTTCTTACTAAAGTATGTCCAAATTCTTAGTCCAGCACTGAACAGAAATCATTCATGCTGTGATCCTAATAATTTTGTAGCAATGTTTTTACTGTTTAGTATATATAGTCCATATATCAATTATGTCACTTATGCACTGAAACATATTGTGGGCTTCATCTAAGCAAGAATGCTTGTTTAGAGGAGGCAAAGTGGTCAGAGTTTGGGGAGGCAAGGTGACTGGGGATGTGGCAAGGATGGGACCTGTTATTAGTTTTGTCTACTAGGTTGAACTGAGTAGTGCAGACAGAGGTATGTAAAGGGAGATTTTCAAATAGTCAGGCAGGCCTGGTGGACATAGTAGAATGTAAGTATTTAGTTCTTGTTCATTCACATTATTTCCTAACAGAGTAGTCCAACCCTTTGAATACCCAAAGGACAGAGCAGAACACAGTTGCAATGAATTTATGTTAAGTACTGCTTCTTCAATGAGGCATTAGACAAGTGTCTAAGGGGCCCCTCCATGGTTGTAAGTTTCCATTCTGGGATCAGGTTCAGAAGACTGTCTTTTTGTGTTCAAAGAAAAAGAGACACAAGCTAAAGCAAAAGCAATAGCTTAGAGAATATGTGCATGAGCTTTGGAATCAATATGGTTAGATGTGACTATAAACTCAACTTTACTGTTTATTAGCCCTCATTCCTGGTGTAGTTCATTAACTTTCTGAACCTTACTTGAAGTTTTGAAAACTTCAAAACAAAACTCAGGTAGAAGTCTTAAACTATGACGTAGGCTAGTCTGGCATTGGAAATAGGTGCTATTGGGTCCAGACATCAGCAGAACCTTAGGTTGCTCAGGAAAGGGGCAGGTAGTCTGATAACTGGGACAGGAACTCAAAATAGAGACCATGCCAGAAACCTGGTTCAGAAAAGTGGGCAAGAAGTTTGGACAACTTCAACTCTTATACGAATCTGAGAACAAACTAGTCAACATTGAGATACTGTGACCCAGGACAACTTACCAGAGACAGTGACTTGCCATCTTAATTTTTATTGCAGAGCCAAGCAAAAATCTAGAAGAAGGAGTGTATCCTGGCTTAAGCAGACTGGAAAAGAGCTCCCAAACCCTCTCTCCTCCAAATTAAAAACTAAATTTTGTTTTTTAGACATGGATGTGGCTCATTCTCAGGATGAATAATGCTTCTTTGCACTAGAGATCAGTTTGGATACAATGAGCATCTCAGATCTGTGTACATGAATGCAGTTTATCTGAACCACGTGGATCCACAATTGGGTTAGAAATCTAATAAAAATATGTTATCTTAATATATCAGGTAACCCTGAATTTATTGCTGTTACAGGAGCCAGAAAAAAAAGCCACAGGAGTAATTTTTCTTATAGAATTTTGGCTCTTCTACTGCCATGCTTAGCCAGAAGCAAAACACATAAATATTCAGGAAAATTAAAAAGAACCGAGGGAAAGAGTTACGCATATTGTTGTAGGCCCCCCACGTAGTCTGCTTCAGGTTACTATTTATTTTCCTCAAATATTTACATTCTCTCCTAACACATTCTGGAATGATCACGTTGAATTTTCTGAAGTATTCCATCTATGTGAGGAGATGAGAAGATATTTGTAAACTTGTATTGGCAGGAAGACAGACTAATGAACATGTAAAATATTCATTATCTGATTAAACAAAAATAAAGACTGAATTAATACAAGAAAAAGAAAAAAATAATGTCATAAACAGTAATGGAGGATCAATCATCCATGTCTTTCTTTGATGGAAGCAGTGACAATGCTGACTCATTCATAATTTGTTTACAAATTTCACTTAACTAGAAATTAGTTTACGCTGTGTTTTACATTGAACCTTTCAGGTATGCCAGAATACATTTTTTTCCCATTATTCAACTGTCGGTTCTGACACTTTAAAGACAAAGTTCACTAATTTTTAGTACAATTCATATTGAGATGTGTTACTTCCGTTTGGGATCAAGAGACACGATGACGATTGTCATGTGTATCTAATATGCACTTTCTTTTTAATAAACCCTGGAGAGATGTAGGATAGATCTCCTGCTTTTAAATACTGTACAAACTGATGCAGGAAATATTGAGTATGGAACATCATTTCTAGAGATAGCTATTAAAGGCAATGTGTGCATGTGAGCAAGCAAGTGAGAGAAAGATAGAGAATGATAACAGCAAACACTTATACAGCATTGACTGTGTACCAGACATGCTACAAATGCTTCATATATAAATATATATAATTTAATAGTAATTTAATCCTATAACAAACTATGTGTTAGATACTTCTATTAAACTCATTTCATAGACACAGAGGGTCATACACTATAAAATATCCCAATGAGGGAAACGAAAAGTAATGCAAAGACAAGCTGAGACAAAGATAGCACGTGTCCTGTTGCCAACATTAAAATTATATAAGTTCTAGAAGATGGGGATTTTCTAGTTCTGAGGCAAGCACTCCTGACCTTGTGCTCTGCAGTACCTACAGTATTTTCCAAGTGAGACTGACTAGGACTTCCAGACCTTGAGTGCTCCTGCCTGCATATGCCTGGTTGTGGTCCACAAGATTAGACAGGAGCCCAAATTCCATCACAGAACTGTATAAAGAAATATATTTTAGAATTTGGGAATTTCTGTAAAAATTGAGTCAATGGGAAAATATATTGCACAAGGGCTTATAAAAAGGAAAGATACCATAAGTAAATGAAAAGCATATAATTGCCATAATTTATTTTTAATTAAGCCAAATTTTAAAAGACCTATAAATTTCTAATTTATACCTAACATTACAGCTTCTTAAAGACAACCCCTTCCACTTCCTCCACAAATAAAACACATGTTTTCCTCTTCCCATGGATCATCCATGAGACATCTACTCTCTCTGTAAGCTTGACCTTGACACTCTGAATAAACTCTGAAAGAGTTTCCACAAGCTCTTAGTCTATACTGTGTGAAATACTTATCTGACCTGTAAGGCTGATGGAACATAAACAGGAAAAAAAAAGCATTTAGATGCTTGCCATACATTCAGGGTAGTAATGGTGAATTAAAATTGGTTTAAATGTAAATGTTTCTTTTGGTTATATTTGTAAAAATATTGTTTCATCATCCATATACTTATAGATAAATTTATAGATATAACTATAGTTATGGATATGGATATAGGTTTCCTTAACTCTTCCTCTTATGGGAAGTAATCTAATGTAGAAGAGTTACCATCTTTTCAAAATGTTGAATATGTTTTATTGAATACATACATTAGTATGATTATGTATTGAAAATATAGCAATCCTGAGAGGTGTGATGGCCATTACGTAAAAGGTGTACTTGCTCTGGTTTCATAATTGATGTAAAACAGTAATGTGATCAAAGTAGGATTAAACTTAGAGATGTAAGTGTACAAAGTCCTCACAGACAAGGCCAAAAATATATAAACTTGATTTTATAGACGTTGTTAGTTCAAAGGACCCTGTATATCTGTGAAAAGAAGATCTCCGCTGTTAAAAGAAGATAACAGTATTCAGTTTAATGAATGACTGTGAGAGTTATAAGGAGTATTAGTAGTATCTTGCTGTACCCACTATAGTGTCTAGTACAGATTATTTATTAAACATATGTATTATTGTTATTATGGAGAAAGTGATATTTTATTTATATTGTTCCCCTGTAAAGCTCTTAACCATATGCTAGGTTTAAAAGTTTCAGTCGGGCTTCCCTGGTGGCGCAGTGGGTGAGAGTCCGCCTGCCGATGCAGGGGACACGGGTTCGTGCCTCGGTCCGGGAGGATCCCACATGCCGCGGAGCGGCTGGGCCCGTGAGCCATGGCCGCTGAGCCTGTGCGTCCGGAGCCTGTGCTCCGCAACGGGAGAGGCCACAACAAAGAGAGGCCCGCGTACCAAAAAGAAACAAACAAACAAAAAAAAAGTTTCAGTCATTCTCATATCATTTTATTCATTCATTCATTTTTTCATTTACGTGTTCACTTAACATGTATTTACTGACTAAGAGCAAAATCTTAGGCACCATTCTATTTGCTGTAGATGCAATGAAATATAGAAAATGTCTTTGAAAAAAATTTAGGCCGATAATGACATACAGCATCAAGAACTCTTGCTGGTATCCTCAGTGGCCCTTGCTCTAAACCACTGCCTTCCCACCAGAAACAGCAGAAGGCCTTGCCCTAGATTTATGGCATAGTATACTTCCAAGTGTTCCACTTCCTATTTTACTGGGCTAATCTCCCAGTTCTTTGCTTGCATCTTCCTTTAATGTCTTCTCGTAACTAATGTCTTCTCCTAACTAAACTAACTAATTTATGGCATCTGTATCTCCTCTTGGGTAACATTTGATCTTAGCAAGGAAAGATTCTACTTCTTTCTCAGCACCATAAATATTTCTGTTTTCTTTTCCAAAACAAGTACCTAGGATTTATTGTAGGAAAATTAAATAATAGTTGTTCATTTTCATGCTCTTTTTTTTTTCAGTAGCATATTCAGGTCACACTTATTACCCCAAACCCTTCACCAGATCCTTCCCCACCCCTCCGAGCAACACACATAAACAAATATATATAACTTAAATACCTTTCACCTGAGAAGTCAATCCTGCAAGGCTTTAGAGAACCAATTTCCATTCTCAGAGTGAGTGAGGTAGAGTAGAAAATTTACTCATCTCCTTGGTGGTAATTTATCCTGATGCTGGTATCCAGATAAAAGACATAAGAAATAAACTGTCTCAAAAAATTATACAAGCTACCTAGAATTAATAGGAAAATAGTATTCTGCATAACCTATCTTCTGTGGTATAAACTGAGAGCAAAAAGTTGTTGATAATCATCATTGATTAGTTGAAAATACAATGTGGTTTTTAAATGTTCCAATGCTTTTTTTAATCTTCTTGGAAAAACTAATTTATATGAAAATATATAAAATACAGGTATCTCAAAATTGAAGTTGTTTAAACATACTGGTCTCTAAAATGTCAGATCATCATAAGATATCCTATTTCTTTGCCAGAACTTTAGTTTCTTGGTCATAGAAACCAATTCTGGGCAACAAGGGAAATATAACAGATGGCAAAGCCACAGCTCAGAAAAGAAAAAAATAATCATCCCTTCTGGTTTAGATAATCCCTAGAGTTTTGCCTTTGGAATAAGACTAGTTTCCTGTAGCAATACCTTAAAAAAGAAGAATGAGGTTTTGTGGTTGGAATTTATGAGTAGAAGTGAGGACTCGTAGGTTGTAATTTTGCGTGCACCATTTATTCATTGTCTCTTGGAGCAGTAAAGTAGCACTGATTAATAAATAAATATTGGCAGACTGTTTCTAGGGCTCTGTGAAAAGCACACTAGGCAAATATTCATTGTCACCAGAAGTATTTAAAATATTATTATTCAAATATCAGATGGTAAGAAAAATGAAACAGGAGAGAATATTTCTAGCAGTCTAAAAATATGTAAAATCCTACAGAAACCAAGCGTGGATTGTCTCTGGTTTTTTGTTTTTTTTTTTTTCCACAAGGTTGAAAGAATTACATTGAAAAGGGTAGAATTATCTTCTCAAAAATACAGCATATAACTCTTTCTGGGGATTTCCATATCACATTTTCTCTTTCCTCTGAACTTTTACATAGTGGAAAAGAGTTCCTCAAGAGTTCAGTAGAAACCACACATTACTAAACATTCATCCATCTATGAAAACCCATTGTACACAGGAATTGAGGTGAATTTAATAAAGTAATCACAACTAAGCAAGAGCAGCATGTGACCTTTGGAAATAGGAGCTTATAACTAGAAGACTAGTTCTTAAGGAAACCTGAAGTTCTCATCCATCGACCGACCCCTTAGGAAAGAACAAACTAAGTAAATGAAGTGCTGGATGTGAGTCTACATGATGCAGGAAGTGGAACCTGTCATGCTCTGATGTTACATAAGAAAGTGGTGGCCGAAAAAAGGCAGAGAACAAAGCACTGAACGTAAAGACTTGATCTCAGAGCTTTAAAGTGAGAAGTGGTTCTCTCTCATATCAGATAAAGTATGAATATTTGCAACTGCTTTTAAATTATCACAGGAAAGTTATGAACACAAGAAGTGAAATACCATTCTACTTAACATGTCTAAAATAGGACAAGAAATTTTCATCATATTTTATCTGATTTTGGTCCACATGTTTTTCTTTCACTGGTTTATTAAGTTATTTGAGTAGTGACATTTATTCTATCCAAACCATGCTCTTTATGTTTATGAATATAAACACACCAATTTTTGCGTGATTAAGCACTAGCAAAAATATGTCTTTATAAAATTTTGTTTGGGGTCTTTATTGCTTTTCAGTTTCATTTATGGAGAGCCAATGCACACACTGCTGATGAATCAGATTAGGGAAAATCAGAGGAGGCCCTGTCTAATTTCTACTGGGAGGCCCTGGCCATCCCCTTTGAGGATTACTGTTTCAGAGCAGGTACACATTCTTGTCCTAAAACAAATGGCTTGAGTGTTATGCCAGTGCCCACATGTTTATGCATCTTAATACTTTAAATGTTACCTGATTACATTGTATGAAATTCTAAATACATACTGAGGAAAATTAAAGAGAACTGAGGTCTATATTTCAGAATGTATTATGGCTGGCCCCAGTTTCCTAATGTCCTGGGGGGAAAGGTGTAAGTTTTAAAACAGGTAGCATGGCAAACCAGGTTTACAGTAGATTTGAACTGCAGATGGGTTACTTGTTACAAGTTCAAAGAACTCCAGTCGAGACTAAAATAAAATTTAAAAAAATTAAAGTGCCCAGCCTGTTTTTGATGAGTGTTTGACATTTATTACTTCCTTTGCCTTTTTTTTTCCTTAAAAAAGTCTTGTGTGATTTAGGAAAACCAAACCTGTAGCTGTTACAGAGTCAGAAATTAAGTTAGTCAGAAAATGATATTCCCTTGTTATCATTTGATTCATGGAAAACTGTGGAGACACTCTCTTTCCCCAAATGATTTTGACAGTTTTCTAAATCCCCTTTCAACTATGTTAGCTCTCTATGTCTGGAATACCTATGCCATGGGAAAACTCAGAGGGGAAACGAGAAGAGCGAGAATATAACCTATTACCCTTTTTGATTTTGGTTTCTCCAGCATCCATTCCTGCTTCTCCAGTGGAGAGAAAAATTGTCAGATTGGCAAATTGGGAGAGATGCTCCCTGGCCCGTCCCAACTGGAGGAGTTTCCATTCAGGGAGAAAAGTCATCATAGGGTTCAGAATATTTTTATTTATGTCTCATAAAGAAGTTTAAAAATAACACCAAAAAAAGGATGTTAACCATATGCCGTCCCACAGTTTGTGACTAAAGGGGATAAAGTTAGCAAAGTTCCCTCCAGCCCTTTGAACTTGAGAGCCAGTGTGTATTTTCCATTCCATTGTACAATATTCTAAACAGTAACCCCTTCGGTGCTGCTCTGAGTGTGTGGTAAGCTCCCTTTGTTCCGCAAACCCAGTACCTCTCATCATGTTTATTACTGTAGTTAACTAGAGTACTTTCAAACAGATGCTTACATTCACTAGGCTTTTGTTTTCCTTATTTGCCTTTAAAAAATACTTTTTAGATAAAATCATGATGGAAATCATAGGTTAAAAAATGTCCAAAGGATGCGTAGGTCTCAGAGCCGTGATCAATTATAATGAATTTTAACAGGGCTTTAAGAGTATATTTCATCATTCAAAAATAAAAGAGTTAAAGATAAATCATTACTTTCAGATAATGATATAACTTTTAGTATTATAAAGCATATAGGGTAGCCACATGAAATAACTTCATTTCACAAATTCACAATAGCATTTACTGAGTCCTAAATATGACAAAGCAATAGTCTTCAAGTTAACCTTAGCATGTCATTTCTTGTCAAAGAAAGTCACTTTTGTAGTTTTTTCTTTACATTTTGTGTATATATTTATACAAATAACGGGACTGCACATGTGCAAAACCAACCATACAGAGGCTTAAGTCTGGATGTGATGTTGCTACCATCACATCATCGTCACCCCCATCACCCAAAACTCCAAATGCTAATTGCATGTTGCATTTTATTCTTGTGCTTTGGGAAAGGATTATAAATTTCTGGATTCTCAATAAAGTTGAATAAAAAGTGATAGAAGCAGAATGGATTCATCTGTCATCACAATAAAAAAAGAGACATTACAATTTAAAGTCTTGCCTATTTTACCAGTTGGCAATTTTTCAAAGGATCAGAAAACATCAGTGCAGTGTTGCAGAATTTTCTGTTCTTATTTTTGAAAGGGTATAGCTACTAATCTCTATGCCATCCTTCCTTTTCTCATTAGCAGTATCAGTTCTCCTAATGAGACTGATGATGAAGGTGAACTCGGAATAAAACCATAGGAGTTTTGCAATCAATGGAAATACAACAAGGACACAGGGGAGATCAACCTCTGAAGTTTTCTAGGTTAGACCAAAGAAAAAGGAGAATGTAGACTCCAGAGATATTCACCAAAGACTGTAAATTTGAATAATTCTTCAGGTTTCAGGTTTCAACAGAGTTGCTGTGGTGTAGCAGATGTGTTCCCGTACATTTCTGGTTGGAATTCTACAGTCTTTGTGAGAGGGTCAAGGCACAGTGTGGAAGGACTGGCCTTGAAAGAGAGTTGCCTTTGAGTGCAGACAGCCTGAGTGGAAAACCTACGTGGAGACAGGCACAAACTTACCACAATTTCACTTCCTTATGCCTCGGTATAGTCATCTATAACATGGGGTAAACGAATACCAATCATACAGAATGTTTGTGACGTGGTAGTATATACGCAGGTATTAAAAGACTGTTTTTATTATGATCAATGTTCAAAAATATTCACTGTTATTTCTATTTGTTTTATTATTTTTTACTTTTGAGCCAAGGCCTGCTCAAGCCAGATTCTTAATGTTCCCGGGTACTTCATTCCATGATGGTTATCTACTTGCAAGTTAAAGTTTTGGAACCTCATCTTAATTCTTTCTTTCACTTGGACTTTGTCTCCAGCCGTCAAAAAGAGAACTCGACAAAGCACACAAGCTTCATAGATGAAGTACTTGCCAAATTTTACTTCATTAAAATTTGAAGAAGGCTATTAGAAATAGTGCTGTCATGAACCTCCTATAAATGTCTTTGGTACACATATGTAGGCCAACAGACATGGCCAAGCTGTTGATAGTGGCATGCAAAATAGATAAAGCTAATCCATGATGATAAAAGCCTGATTAGTAATTACCTTTTCAAATGGATGTGTAATGACTAGGAGGGAGCAGAGGACAAGCTTCTGGGGTGTTGGTGATCTTTTCTATCTTGGCTGGGTGGTGGTTACATGGTATGTAAGGATTTGTCACCTGGCACTTAAACTGTGTGCACTTTGCAATTGTCAAAGTAAATAAAAATGTTTGAAGAAGAGATATCTAGGAGTAAGGATTTTCATGAATGTCATGTTATTTTAAATTTACTTTGGAGTGTTATGGTTCGTTGTCCTCTGACTTCAATTCTCAAAGAAGTCCCTAAGCCATTGCACCTCAACTGTTAGGTAAAAGCCCATCTAATTTTAGCCTATGCACTCAGCTCTATCTCCCTTCATTTTTCATCCTACTTAGTTTCACAGATCTTCAAATCACTTCTTGTTATCTGCTGAAAACTTCAGGACCCAACTCAAGTGTTTTTTTCCCTATCCAGATATGATTGCTTTCTTTTGCAAATTCAGTGTCTTTATTTTTACTCAGCTGACAACCTGCCCTCTCATTGCCTTGGTCTCATCTCCGCTTGACTCAACCTCAGTGACTAAATCTAATAGTCACATCTGTGCCTTGTCATCACCATGAGGGGTTTGGAATAAAAGATTGAGGCAACTCAATCTATCACAGCCTCCTTCCTTTGGCACTCTCACTCAGCTATTCCCAGTAAAGCAGTTCAGTTATTCGTCTCATCCACACATCAAATAGCCTGATGTTTCTCAATTGTTATCAATTTTTTTCATTTCTTCAGAATCTCCCTTGTTTAGTTTAGAATTTAGTATCGTAATGCATCATTTCTGCAGGCCACCTGAACTTCTTTGAATCTTTCTTGGATCATTTGTATCACCTGTCATCTTCATGCTTCTACCAGAAGTACTAGAGAAAAATGACAAAAGAGTGAAATTTATTTAACGGTACACATTCATGATGACGAGCACCAACCGGGCCCTGACACAGCCCACTGATTCTTAGTCTTCCTCATCACCTCTCTCTGAAGTTTTCCACAGCAATCATGTCAAGATACATTTATCTTTCTCACTTTCAGACTTCCCTTCCTCCATCCCGCCCTCTGAGAGATAACTTAACCACCAATTGCAATGGAGAAAATAACCACCAAATGAGAACTATCCCAACTTTTGCCACCTGATGAATAAATGTAGCTGTCTCATCACTTACAATTTTTGTATTCTCTCTCAATACAGCAGAAGATGTCTTCTTCCTCCTATTCCACTTGTGTTCTGGACCTCATTCTCTATTTCCTTCTTGGAGCTCTCACTCTATCTTATTTCTTCACTCCTGTAGCTTCAGCTCTTACTTCTATACTAGATAGTTCTTATCATGATTTTTCAATAAGATGTCTTCCACCTAAAACTTCTCTCTTCCCACCCTCCACTCTAGCTGCTTCTCCCTTTTTCTCTTCTTCCTTTCACAGATAAATATCCACATATATATGTAGATGTATACATACATGTATTAATATGTAAAGCATATATAATCCATACATGTGTAATAACACATTACACATCTATATCTAACTATAATGTATAATATACATACATACATATATAACACATAAATTGTATATCTATATCTATTCTGCACACTTTTTATCTCTATGTAACTGATCTCATTAAAGTTGAAAATAAGTGATAACTATTTCACTTAATCTAACAGACACTTTACAACTATTGTCATAGACTTTGTCTTTTGAACTTTCTTTCCACTAGACTAGAAACTCTATGAGGGCTGGGACTAAATCTGTCTTGCTTCACTTGTATCTCCAGCCCCCTCACAGTAGGTGCTCAGTAAATATTTACTATGTGATTTAATTAATATTATAAAAAGTCATGTAATACTACTTATCAGAACTTGCATTCAGAAGAACATTGACCTCTGTAGAAAGCATAATTTTGTTACTTAAGCACAAAGGAAATATTTACTAAAGCTTTCAGAGTAAGGCTCTTTTATTCAACTTTACCTAAGTTCACACTTTTAACATTTTAAATTGATGAGTTTATATAACGCACTTTCTGTAAATGAATAGGAGAGTAAAATAATGTATTTTATATAATATCATCCAATATATCTTTTTTTTTTTTTTTTTTTTTTGTGGTACGCGGGCCTCTCACTGTTGTGGCCTCTCCCGTTGCGGAGCACAGGCTCCGGACGCACAGGCTCAGCGGCCATGGCTCACGGGCCCAGCCGTCCCGCGGCATGTGGGATCTTCCCGGACCGGGGCACGAACCCGTGTCCCCTGCATCAGCAGGCGGACTCTCAACTACTGCACCACTAGGGAAGCCCCCAACCAATATATCTTGATTCTTCACGTATAACAGAGGCTCTTAACGTTTGTATGTCATCCTGAGTTACTCTACAGGTGAAAACTTGTTTTTCTAAATATAGATGTACAAGGAAATTTAGTTTTTCATAAATGATAAATATTTTTTGAGAATTATGGAAATGTCTTAGTAAACAGTAATATTTCTGACAGGTTCATAACTTATGAAGGAGACTTCACTTTCAACAACAGATCTTACATGTACAGCCCATTTTATTGTATATGCTACAGCAGACTCAATATCACATCTGGAAAGGAAATCTTATTCCTCCTGTGTTATCCTGTGGTTTGCCTTTCTATGGAGGTCAGTATTCTTGTATTTGAGTATGAATGGCTTTTCCATCTTTCATCTTTCATAAATGATTATCAAGCCTATCTTGCATGGCTGACTTAACTTATGTGATACTACATTTAAGCAGCACCACAGAATCACTGCCCACCTGGTAACAGTCAAGTGGTCTAAGACTGATCTTCTTCTTGCTCAATACTTACCAACATTTATCCAGAGAAAAATGACATTCAGGGAAGAGGATTGTGTGGAGCATTTGCTTTCCGTGCACTCTAACACATACTCAAGAAGAGTCCTTTTTTTTTTTTATTGATCTGCATATTCAAACAGTTGCACATCATTTTGACCTCCTATTAACATTTCTTGAATCATAGAATATTATTTTTAAAAACCATATTATTCTCGTGGTTTTATTTATTGTAAGAATGTGTGACATCAAATTTCTCTGGACCCTAAAAATAAATTTCTCTAGTTTCAGTACTAGGAATAGGTATATGATATGTTCTCTGCAATTGGTTTATTTGGTTTTGTGGGCATGGAATCACATTCTTGGTTTTATTAACCCTCTTATGTAAGTAAAGCAGCTACTTCGAGTGGGAAAAAAAGCTTGTGTTCTCTTGTTGTTCTAGGTTCTCTTGCTGTTCTAGGTTAGAGAGCTCCTAATTCTTACAGGAAGCCTGTAGATTCAGAGACCCAGGAAATCCTAACAGTTGATCTGAGGATAAAACTGCTTTTGTTGCCCAGGGGAAGCCCAGTATGTGGTGAGGCTGGATGAGTCATGTAATAATAAGTTCTGTGTAAAGAGTACTGGGTCACAGTCACTAGCCATGTAGCATGGTTTCTGTGGGAACTCTGCCCCATGGATAGCCTTTCAAGCTGTAAAGAAATATAGTTTACTTGAGTCAGCCTTCTAGCTCGAAAATGGTCTCTGTCTTCAATTAAGCATAGATGTCCTCACTTAAGGGTAAATGAGAATACACAGCTTATCCTGGAGGCAGTTCTTCTGACCATGTGCACTGGCTTCAAGTCCTCCTGTCCACTTGGAAGCAGACTTTTGGCTCCCAATCATGTAAATCAGTCCTCCTGGCTTCTAACCTGCTGTTTCTCAGTCAGAAATCCCAACCCAGCTGCTTTCCTGATCATTTACCAAAGCATAGCACCTTGGATCAGCAAATGATACTTTTCATTTTAACCAATGTTCCTGAAAACCCATAACACCATAACACTGATAGAATTAAAGGTAGCCAGTTGCACAGAATAAAGAAATCAATAGTGTTATCAAAGCTATACTATGTTGAGTTTTGACAAAATTTCTCTTGTTGCATAAATGCTTTAAAAGGCATGGGTTATATTTAAACCAATTTATACTGTGAAGTTCTTACGGTAAGGAAAACCCTATAGGAAGAGTAAGCTTTATGAATTTTATCACTACTATCTCATCTCCATTTAATAAGAAATAGTTAAATCTTCAGGAGATTACCTACCTGCTAGACATGGGCATTGTTGCCAAATTGAACAGAAAACAAAAGTAAAAATTAAATATTCCATAACTGATGCGAGTTGATTCCTAATGGATTTTGTAGCAAGTGATGAAATCAGAATAAAATACTGTAACTCTGGAATTTTTCCTTCATTATATATATTTTTTAGATAATCTATTGGTAAAAGTAGCCACTTGAAGAAAGTTTCCTTTATTTAAGGAATAGTGGACTGTCAACTTATATTGAATTGTGAAAACGGATTAAAATGAAAATGTAAAATGCCAAGCTTGTTTTAGAGTTAGAAAAAAAAAGAAAAAACATTGGCGTAGGACCAAAATATTTGCCTCCCAAATGTCATCTTTAGAACGATTTTTTAAACCCACTGTGATTGCTTCTCCCTCCACTCAACTCCCAGCAGGCTAAAGCAGACCTCACATAGTCTTACACAGATGTAGACAGAGAAACTGTTCATTATCAATCAACGAACACAAACAAGTTGAAGACTGCTCAGTTCCCCCTGTTAAAGGTAAAGAGGCTTAAAGCCCCCAAAGAGTTTATTATTCTGGGGCTGAGATCGTCTAAGTCATTTGATTTTGACTTGCACAGTAGCCACAAAGGTTAAACTGAGGTTAAGTTTCCCAAACAAAATGGAAGCAATTAAACAGTTAAATAATGTTGCTTTATTTTGTTTGTTTGTTTTTAATCCAGAGACCCAAAAAAGTATAAAAATGTAATTTTTTGTATATTTTTAAGTAACTAAAATGATACATAAGAAATTGCCTTTTATGCTTAATTATATGCCTCCACACACTATTATTTTTCACTAAAAATCACACCAGAATAGTATGTATATATCCAGCCAGTAACTGATCATAAGAATTCTCTTTTTGCAAGAGGATGTGTAAAGACTTTTGAAGTCTATAATTTTCGATTAGGCAGGAAAAACAATCAAGTTTCTTGAAATGGGGTAATAATCTTTATGTTCGTTTGAGTATGGTCAGTTAGAAAAAAAACCAGTCACAGAGTCAAAAGACATGGATGTAGCTGTTTTTCCTCCCTGAGAGCATTACACAAGCATAACCTACTTTATTTTATACAAATCATTTCTATATTTATTATCGCACTTGACTTCTAAAATAGCTTTATAAGGTAGAAGGACATTTGACTAATGAAAAAAAAGGAAACCAAAACAAAACTCAGATTATGTGACTTGCCTAAGACCAAGCACGTTTAGTAAGAGTTGGAACTAGACTCTAATTCACCACTAATTCCATACATTACAGTACATCAGAACTGGAATCTTGTCTCTTTAAGTATCATGGAGTATTTTATCTCTAATAAAAAATATTTTGGTGGTATTCTTAAAGAATAACTTTTTAGCACTATAATCAATAGTTATACTATTTACTGAATCTGTGTGTCTGAAAAAATATTTTAACCTGCTACCATGGGGAAGAGGAGACCTGGATGAGTTGATTGTATCTGCATATGTTGGCAAAAAGAAGTTTAAAACAATTTGGACTGTGACCAACGCAAGTCCTTGTCTTACTAAATTCCTTTTCCAGCTTGGTCTTAATTGCTATTCTAAGAACAAATACTCCCCTGCTGTAGGTTAATTGAAAAGAGTTTCAGTAGAGGGTTAATAAAAGAGGAAGTATGGATTTGAAGAATGGCCCTTTCAGATATTCTCTAGATCCTGGGAAGTCTTCAAGTACAGGGGCTGAAAGATTGGGGGAGGTGGGCTTTGGGAACCTGACTCCCTTAAGGAACCAGAGGCCTGGCATCCAGCAAGGTATAGAGAAGCACTTTATTCCTCTGAAACAGGGAGGGGAAGAAACTGAGCTGCATGAAATATTGCACTGGTTTGCCAAGTATGGACACACCCAGGTTTCCTGTTCCACATGAGGTTAGAGCTTGGATCACAGATGTTCCGCCAAATGTGGCCTTGCTCTGACCCAGATCATGCCACCAGAAAAGGACCAGTCATTCTGAAGAGCAGTTCTTTTTTTGTTCCTTGAAGCCCTACACTCCCTTAGAGTGGGAACACTGAGCTATTAAAGGGCTTAAAGAGCCTTTTTGTTGTGTCTCCTAGATGGAGAACCTCCCAACACACACTGTGTAATTTAAAAAGAAAGAAGACATCAAAGAGTGGAGTTTTTTAGGTGGTATGCCTAAAGAAAACCTTTTAGCACTATAAACAATCATTGACATGCTGTTTATTGAAACGTGTCTGAAAAAATACGTAAATTCTCATAGATAACTGGGCCAAAGAATGCAGTTTTTATCTTTGGGCGGAATAAGTAGAGACAAATTCTTAGAGGAACCTCAGTGCATATCTGCTGACTCTCAAGAAAGACGAGTATTCAGTTTACGGTAAAATATTTTCTTGACCACATGCCACAATCTCCCAGCCAGAGGGTATACTCTTCATGGTTCCCTTTTGTTGCTGTGAAGTGTTTGCTTGCTGGAGCATGCCACACATACGCATGAGTGCTGCAGAAAGCATTCGCGATTCTTCATTTGTCAGAATGGTGTGGTCAAGAACTTGAAGTACATTTTAATTTTCTTTCAGTAATTTTCCCTCACATAAAATATTAACAGCCTTTTTAAAGGACACGCTAGACAATATTTGAAGTGAAAGCAGAGGATTGGTGGGGAAAAGTGTACATGAGAAAACTAAGATTAATTATATGTCTGAAGAGTTAGTCACGTCTGTCATTACCAGAAAAGAGACTACAAATTCCAGTTTCTATCTTGAAGTGATAAAGGCAGGCAGTATGTATGGTACCTATCTATCTATCTGTCTATTGGATGGTGGGTGCCAAAGGAATGACTGCTTTATTCTGCCCAACACAAAGCAGAAAGTAGTTCAGTGCATCACTATTTTTCAACTATAAAAAGAGCCTAGTCAATTTGTGCTGATGTAATCCAGAACATCAATCATGCCTTGAAGAAATAATTTAAACTCAACACATATTTTACCTTATAAACACTGAGTCGATCAACATCTGTAGTTTTAAGTTCTTCTAAGACTCATGCTGCCTGAACAGCAGCACTCTCTTCTGGACAGCTACCCGGTGGGAGTAGTTTTGGTGGTGGTGGATGTAGTGGTCATGAGTGTGGTCGTTCACTGAGTTTATTCAAAGAATTTTGGAGGCAGAACTGCTGATATCTTGCAGGTATTTCCCTTCTCTTCTTCCTCTTTTTACTGGCCAGTCAAAATGTTTTGTTGTGTGTTGGAAATTTTTATCACTCTTTATTGACTGAGCTCTTCTTTACTGAAGGGTTTTGTTACTGAAATTTATTTTGGTTAAAAATTGGATAACTTTTTTTCCAAATACAAGTGTTATTTACACCAACTTTGGGATATCAGGTAACTCTAAAAACAGAAGGAGAGAGAGAGAGATTTGTTAGTTTTTTATATGGTTAATTTTTCCTTTTTCTAAAATTTAAAATATAATGGAGAGATCAGGAACAAATATATCAATATGCTAACGGTTTAACATTGATGGGGGATATCTGAGCAAATGCTATATAACTTTTTTCTGAAAAGTTAAAATACTTATATTTAAATTTTCTTAAGCCCAAAAAACCTCAATGTAGAACCACTAGAAATTAAAAATAAGAAAATTAATTCATTTATATAGCTATACGCAGAATTACTTACCTTAAAATTTGAGAATAAGGCTTTCTAGGTTTACTTTTTAAATAAACATTCTCATACTATTTTGTTGGTTTGTTTTACTTGCCGCAATTTTTTTCATACGCTGTGTGCAGTTTGATATTTTAGTTTTTTTTTCAACATTCATATTTCACCAAATTCTACCACTGAAAGCATTTCTGACATCATTAATTATACTTAAAAATCATGGTATGTAATCATATCATCATATTGTACTGTATCATTTTGTAGTAATCTCTTCTCCGATTATTAAATATTTGCATTGTTTTCAACCATTTTCTGCTGAAAATAGCACTTCCATAAATAACTCATTCTGATGACTTCCCAAAGACTAATTTTTAGTAGTTAAATTACAGGGTCAAATACAATACAACCTTTTAGTTCTTATACATATATACATATCAAGCCGTTTTCTAGGATGGTATAGTTTCTCCTGCAGGAAGAGTATGCTAGTGCTTAATTTATCACACCCTCCTTTAAACTGAAAAAAAAATAAACAGGGTTTTGGCTTTTTGTCACTTTAGGGGAAAAATATATCAGCTCACTTTTATTTGATTGCTTTTCAGTCTAAACATTAAATATACGTGTGTATTATATGGTCCCTTGAATTTCTCATTTTAGAGATAGCCTTGCTATAATCTAGGGTGTTAGTAATTTGTTATTATATACATCATTAATCCTATGTTATATCTGTAACAAAACAAAAGTAACAGTTTGAATTTTATTTTTGGCATAAATAAGTATAAAATTTTATGTAGTCAAGTCACTGGGCTGAAATCAAGGTCGGCAGGGCCATGCTCCTTCTAGAGGCTCTAGGAGAGAATACATTCCTCACCTTTTCCAGTTTCTGGAGTTGTCTTCCTGGGCTCATGGCCCTTTGCTCCATCTCCCTCTACTTCTCTCTTAAGAGGTCACTTGCGATGGCATTTAGGGCCCACCTGGGGTAGCACAGGAAATCTCATCTCAAGGGCCTTAGCTTAATCACATCTGCAAAAAGTTTACACTTAAGGTAACATATGCAGGTTCCAGAGATTGGGACCTGATATCTTTTGGTGGCCATTATTTAGCCTACTACAATCCTCTTTTAAAAACCATTTATAAGTTAAATGTTCACTTCTATATTTTTTCAGTCCTCTGATAATTCTCTGACCCTCGCTCTGCATTTGAATCTGATATATCTAGACTAGCCTTGGTGTTTTTCTGATAATACTGACAAAAAAATATTACTCTTCATTTTAGGACCCTGAATATCTAGTTCATTTAGGTGGAAAATGGTGATTTAAAGCTCTTGAGAATATATACGATATTTTAAAATTATAGTTTATACATACTGATTTTGATTAAAGCACTCATTATACAGACTAATAATGCTGGAAGAAAATGTGGGTTCTGCCTATAAAATTATAGAAAAAATATTCTACTATACTATAGCAAACCTTAATATTTACTTGGATGCGGTAAATTTTTTTATAACTGCTATCATTTTTTTAAAATCACAATAGTCTTTACCTAGACTCATGATAGAAGTAGTGATTGTGTATGAAACTCTGTCCTCTGTGGAAGCAACTTCATCCAAAGATGGCGTCCAAAGATAACTAAACTCAGTAATGTGGTTTTGTCTTTAATTCGAACTCGCATTTAATGCCTCAGATCTCATTATATTCCTCAAAATACGTAAAAAATATTCTAACCACAGTTGTTTTCCTTTTATGATCCAATTTTTAGACTATAAAAATAAATTGCTACCTATAAAATATAATTGGCATTGCATTTTTAGTCAGAAAGATAACCAGATGCTTTAAAAAATGAATTCATTATCAAAGTTCTCAAAACTTGTTCTTTGAGTAATTATTTCATCAAATAACAGTTCAAATCTTTTAAAAAATATTACTCATGTGTTCCATTTTTCTTTGATGTTTGAGTGTAAAATAAATATGCCACATGGCTACATAAAAAGGATTACTTATAAAGTGTTTAGTGGGTGCAATTGGCTGTGGACAAAGGAATTAGTTTATTTACGAAAAATTTTTGCTCAATTTTTTTAGATATAATGTCTAATGTTTTATAGATTGAAAAATAATTTCTGATGATAATTAAACTTTTCATTAAGTAGATACTTAATAAACTATTAATATATTTTTTTGTTTTGCCTAAGGCAAATATGTGTAGCTTCACAATCATGGAATCTTGCACGCTACTCTGGAATCTTTCATTAAAATTGAAAAAAAATCTTATTTTACTATTACCATTAGAGTACACTTTTCTTGGTCTACATTCCTGAAGTTCTTGGATTTGAAACATGGCTTTAAATCATTGTAATTTTCATAGATAGAGTCAAAGTAGGGAAATGACAATATATACACTTTTGCAAGCAGGTTTATGTATGGAGAGAAACACTTAAAATTTTTTAGGAAAACAAAATTAGCATAGAAAAACTTTGCATTTCTATTTTACTTGTAAAAAATTAAGGTTTTAAATATTACACGTGAATGATTACAAGTAACCTACTCATAAACAACCACCCCTCCTTTCCCCAAATCAAGGGACTTGAGGCAGCTGACTGAGATACATAAATACAAATTAAATGGAGGAGAAGGTTAAGAGTGTTTAAGTTTGAAGTGTTCACTTATATGTATTTGATTCTGCAGTCTTTTGCTTTGAATAGTATGCTGATCATGACAGTTTATCAGAGGTGTGATACAGAGGCATTGTTACACAGCCAACCAGTCTAAAAATCACAAGATGTTAAGGTTGATTGCTATATTAATAACTACTAATATACTTATATAGATTGGCAAATAGATAAGTGATACATAGAAATATATAGATCTATATATCTAAAAATAGGTATATTGATATATATCAGAAACTACTGATGTATAATCCAAAATGAGAAGTATGCTTACTGCTGTTGTCCAATCCAATAGTATGTTTTTAACCAAACACAGTTTATACTGATTTGTTAATTTTACTCAGCATGATATGACTAGTTGATTTTTAAAATTTTTTTATACAAAAGCAGCTGTTATATTTCAGATGCTCTTTTAAAATATGCTTTAAAGCATTTATAGTATTCAGATTTCATATAATAATTTCAAATATATTAGAATGTGATTCATTGGAAGTATTCTACTACAAAGTGAAGATATAAGGTTTGTTTTCTGTTTTTATTTAAATTATTTTTTATTGAGGTATAGTTGATTTAAAATATTATATTAGTATCAGGTATACAGCATAGTAATTCAAAATTGTTATAGATTATACTCCACATACATTTATTGTAAAATATTGGCTCTATTCCCTGTGCTGTGCAATACAGCCTTGTAGCATGTTTATTTTATACACAATAGTTTGTACCTCTTAAGCCTCTACCCCTATCTTGCCCCTCCTTCCTTCCCTTTCCCCACTGATTTGTTCTCTATATCTGTGAGTATATTTCTTTTTTGTTATATTCAATAGTTTGTTTTATTTTTTAGATTCCACCTGTGATAACATACAGTATTTGTCTTTGCCTGACTTATTTCACTAAGCATAATACTCTTCAGGTCCATCATGTTGTTGCAAACAGCAATATTTCATTCTTTTTAACATCTGAGTAATATTCCATCACGTACACATACCACATATTCTTGAACCAATTGTCTATTAATGGGTACTTGGGTTGTATCCACATCTTGGCTATTGTAAATAATGCTGCTATGAACATTGGGGTGCATATATCTTTTCAAATTAGAGTTTTCATCTTTTCTGGATATATGCCAGGAGTGGAATTGCTGGATCATATGGTAGCTCCATTTTTAGTTTTTTAAGGAATCTCTATACTGCTTTCCATAGTGGCTGTACCAATTTACATTTCCTCCAAAGTTTAGGATTCCCTTTTCTCCAGCATTTATTATTTGTAGACTTTTTGGTAATAGCCATTCTGACCAGTGTGAGATGATACCTCATTGTGGTTTTCATTTGCATTTCTTTAATAATTAACAATGTTGAGCATCTTTTCTAGTGCCTGTTGGCCATCTGTATGTCTTATTTGGAAAAATGTCTATTTGGGTCTTCTGCCCATTTTTTGACTGGGTTGTTTGTCTTTTTGGTATTGAGCTGTATGAACTGTTTATGTATTTTGGATATTAACCCCTTATTAGTTACATCATTTGCAAATATTTTCTCCCACTCCAAAGGTTGTCTTTTCATTTTATGGATCGTTTCCTTTGTTGTGCAAAAAGCCTTTTCAGTTTAATTAGGTCCCATTTGTTTCTTTTTGCTTTTATTTCTTTTGTCTTAGGAGACAGATCCAAAAAAATATTGCTATGATTTATGTGAAAGAGTCTTCTGCCTATGTTCTCCTCTAGGAGATTTACGGTTTCAGGTCTTACATTTAGGTTAGGGTTAGGGTCTTCTGCCCATTTTTGATTGAGTTTTTTTTTTTTTTAATTTCCAGTATTGAGTTGTGTGAGCTGTTTGTATATTTTGGATACTAACCCCTTGCCAGATGCACTGTTTGCAAATATTTTCTCCCATTCTGTATGTTGTCTTTTAATTTTGTTTTGTCTTGTTTATGGTTTCCTTTGCTGTGCAAAAGCTTTTCGGTTTGATATGCTTTCATTTCTTTTGCCTTGGGAGACTGATCTAAGAAAATATTGCTGCAATTTATGTCCATGAATGTTCTGCCTATATTCTCTTCTAGGAGTTTTATTGTGTCATTTTGAGTTTATTATTGCATACAGTGTGAGGGAGTGTTCTAATTTCATTTATTTACATGTAATTGTCCAGCTTTCACAACACCAATTTAAGAGACGGTCTTTTCTCCATTGTATATTCTTCCCCCCTGTTGTCAATGGATTAATTGACTGTAAGTGTGTGGGTTTATTTCTGGGCTCTCTATTGATCTATATGTCTGTTTTTGTGCCAAAATCATGCTGTTTTGATTACTGTAGTTTTGTCTGAAGTATGGAAGGGTTATGCCTCCAGCTCTGTTCTTTTTCCTCAGGATTGCTTTGGCAATTCTAGGTCTTTCATGGTTCCATATAAATTTTAGTGTTATTTGTTTTAGTTCTGTGAAAAATGTCATGGGTATTTTGATAGGGAATGCATTAAGTCTGTACATCACTTTGGGTAGTATGGACATTTTAACAGTATTAATTCTTCCAATCAAAGAGCATGGGATAGCTTTCCATTTCTTTGACCCATCTTCAATTTCCTTTATCAATGTTTTATATTTTTCAGCATATAGGTCTTTCATCTCCTTAGTTAGGTTTATTCTTAGATATTTTTTTGAAATGATTTTATATAGTATTTTTTAAACTTTCTCTTTCTGATATTTCATTGTTAGAAATGTAATAGATTTCTATATATTAATATTGTATCCTGCTGTCTTGCTGTATGCATCTATTAGTTCTAATAGTTTTTGTATGGAGTCTTTAGGGTTCTCTATATAGAGTATCATGTCATATGCAAATAGTGACATTTTATCTTTTTCCTTCCAATTTGGATACCTTTTATTTCTTTTTTCTCTTCTGATTACTGTGGCTTGGACTTTAAATACTGTGTTGAATAGAAGTGGTGAGAATGGGCATCCTTGTCTTGTTCCTGAATTTAGTGAGAAGTCTTTCAGCTTTTCACCCTTGAGTATTATGTTGCCCTGAGTTTGTCATAAATGGCTTTTATTTTTCTTTCCTCTCTTTTTTTTAACTTTTATTGGAGTATAGTTGATTTACAATATTGTGTTAGTTTCAGGTGTACAGCAAAGTGATTCAGTTATATATGTATATATATTCATTCTTTTTTAGATTCTTTTCTCATATAGGTTATCACAGAACATTGAGTAGAGTGCCCTGTGCTATACATTAGGTCCTTGTTGGTTATCTACCTTATATATACTAATGTGTGTGTGTTCATCCCAGGCTTCTGATTTATCCCTCCTGCCCATAAATGGCTTTTATATGTTGGGATATGTTCCACTTTGGTGCGAGTTTTTATCATGAATTGATGTTTAATTTTATCCAATGCTTTTTCTTTGTCTATTGAGATGATCATGTGATTTTTGTCCTTTCTATTGTTAATGTGGTGTATCACATTGATTGATCTGCATATATTGAACTGTCCTTGCTACACTGGAATGAATCTAACTTGGTTATGGTATATGATCCTTTTTATGTTTTGTGGGATTCAGTTTGCTAATATTTGTTGAGAATTTTTGCATCTATTGAATATGGATGCAAAGATATTGGGCTGTAATTTTCTTTTTTGGTAGTGCCTTTGTTTGGTTTTGGTATCAGGATGATGGTGGCTTCATTGAATGAATTTGGTAGTGTTCCCTCCTCTTCAATCTTTTGGAATAGTTTGAGAAGGATAGGTATAATTTCTTCTTTGTATGTTTAGTGGAATTCCCCAATGAAGCTGTCCAGTCCTGGACTTTTGTTTGCAGGGAGATTTTTTTGTTTGTTTGTTTTTTACAGATTCTGTTTTACTTCTGATTATCAGCCTGTTCAAGTTGTTTCTTCTTAAGTCAATTTTGGTAGGCTGTATGTTTCTAAAAACTTGTCCATTTCTTCTAGGTTGTCCAATTTGTTGGCATATAACTGTTCATAGTATTCTCTTATGGTTTTTTGTATTTGTTTGTTATTTGTTGTTATTTCTCCTCTTTCATTTCTTATTTTGTTTATTTGTGTCCTCTCTCTTTTCTTCTTGGTGAGCCTGGCTAGAGTTTTGTCTATTTTGTTTATCTTTTCAAATAAACCAGCTCTGGTGTTTATTGATCTTTTCTATTTTTTATCTCTATTTTATTTATTTCCTCCCTGATCTTTATTATTTCCTTCTTTCTGCTGACTTTAGGTTTTGTTTTGTCTTCTTTTTCTAATTTTTTATGTGGTAGGTTAGGTTGATTAATTGACATTTTTTCTTGTTTCTTAAGGAAGGCCTGTATTGCTATGAACTTCCCTCTTAGAACTGCTTTTGCTGTATACTATAGATTTTTGTAAGATTTTGTTTTCATTTTCATTTATCTTGAGGTATCTTCTGATTTCTTCTTTGATTTCATTATTTTAAAGTCTATTTTGTCTGATATGAGAATTGCTACTCCAGCTTTCTTCTGATTTCCATTTGTATGGAATATCTTTTTCCATCCCCTCACTTTCAGTCTGTATGTGTCCCTAGGTCTGAAGTGGGTCTCTTGTAGACAGCATATATATGGGTCTTGTTTTTGCATCCATTTAGCCCGTCTGTGTCTTTTGGTGGGAGCATTTAATCCATTTACATTTAAGGTAATTATCGATATGTATGGTCCTATTACCATTTATTGAATTGTTTTGGGTTGTTCTTGTAGGTCTTTTC
>NC_041218.1:81607549-81608180 GCF_002837175.3 Physeter macrocephalus
CAGTGGCTAAGTTTGGTTCAGTGGGTTGAGTAGGTTTCTTTGTTGGGGGGACTAGTGCCTCTGTTCTGGTGGATGAGGTTGGATCTTGTCTTTCTGGTGGGCAGGTCCATGTCTGGTGGTGTGTTTGGGGATGTTGGTAGCCTTATTATGATTTTAGGCAGTCTCTCTGCTAATGGATGGGGCTGTAGACCTGTGTTGCTCTTTGTTGGGGATAGGGTGTCCAGCACTGTTCGTTGCTGGTCCTTGAGTGAAGCTGGGTCTTGGTGTTGAGATGGAGATCTCTGGGAGATTTTCACCGTGTGATATTGCGTGGAACTGGGGGGTCTCTTGTGGACCAGTGTCCTGAGGTTGGTTCTCCCACCTCAGAGACAGAGCCCTGATGCCTGGCTGGAGCGCCAAGAGCCTTTAATCCACACGGCTCAAAATAAAAGGGAGAAAAAATAGGAAGGAAAGAAAAGGAAGGAAGGAAAGGAGGAAGGAGGGAGGGAAGGAAGGAAGGAAGAAAGGAAGGGAGGAAGGGAGGAAGGAAGAAATGAAGGAAGGAAGAAATGAAGGAAGGAAGGAAGAAAGGAAGAAAGGAAGGAGGAGAGGAAGAAAGGGAGGAAGGAAGGGAGGAAGAAAGGGAGGAAGG
>NC_041218.1:81608946-81629260 GCF_002837175.3 Physeter macrocephalus
CGCGTTCTCCCGGGGAAGCTGTCCCTGGATCCCGGGACCCCGGCAGTGGCGGGCTGCACGAGCTCCCGGGAGGGGCGGTGTGGAGAGTGACCTGTGCTTGCACACAGGCCTCTTGGTGGCGGCAGCAGCAACCCTAGCGTTCCACACCCGTCTCTGCTGTCCGCGCCGACAGCCGTGGCTCGTGCCCGTTTCTGGAGCTCCTTTACGCAGTGCCCTTAATCCCCTCTCCTCGCGCCCCAGGAAGCAAAGAGGCAAGAGAAAGTCTCCTGTCTCTTTGGCAGCTCCGCACCCGTTTCTGGAGCTCCTTTACGTGATGCTCTTAATCCCCTCTCCTCTCGCACCAGGAGACAAAGAGGCAAGAAAAAGTCTCTTGTCTCTTCGGTAGCTCCGCGCCCGTTTCTGGAGCTCCTTTAAGCGACGTGCTTAAACCCCTCTCCTCGCGCACCAGGAAGCAAAGAGGGAAGGCTGATTTCATTATTGACCCATTGCTTTTTGAGTAAGATATTGTTTAGGTGGTAGGTTAGTTTGTTTATTTGAGATTTTTCTTTTTCCTGGGGAAGGACTGTATTACTATTTTATTTATTTCTGCTCTCATCTTTATATCTTTTCTTCTACTAACTTTGGGTTTTGATTGTTCTTCTTTTTCTAGTTCCTTTAGTTGTGAGTTTAGGTTGTTTGTTTGAGATTTTTCCTGTTTCCTGCTGTAAGCTTGTATCACTATAAACTTCCCTCTTAGAACTGCTTTTGCTGAGTCCCATAGATTTTGGATCATTGTGTCTTTGTTTTCATTTTTTTCCAGGTATTTTTTAATTTCCTCTTGATTTCTTCATGACCCCTTGGTTGTTTAGTAGCCTATTATATAGCCTCCACATGTTTGTGTTTTTTGCAGTTTTGTTCTTGTAGTTGATTTCTAGTCTCACAGTGTGGTGATCAGAAAGATGCTTGATATGATTTCAGTTTTCTTAAATTTACCAAGGCTTGTTTTGTGACTTATCATGTGATCTCTCCTGGAGAGTTTTCCACGTGCACTTGAAAAGAATGTGTATACTGATGCTTTTGGATAAAATGTTCTCTATATATCAAGTCTATCTGATCTAATGTATCATTTAAGGCCATTGTTTCCTTAATGACTTTCTGTCTGGATGATCTGTCCATTGACGAAAGTGAGGTTTTAAAGTCCCCTACTATTGTGTTACTGTCAATTTCTCCTTTTATGTCTGTTAATATATTCTTTGTGTATTTAGATGGTCCTACTTTGAGTGCATATATATTTATAATTGTTATATCTCTTCTTGGTTTAATCCCTTGATCATTATGTTATGTCCTTCTTTGACTTGTGAAACGGTCAGTCTTTGTTTTAAATTCCATTTTGTCTGATATAAGTATTACTACTCTGGCTTTCTTTTGATTTCCATTTGCATGGAATAATTTTTTCCATCCCCTCAATTCAGTCTGTGTGTGTCATTAGATCTGAAGTGAGTTTCTTTTAGGTAGCATATATACAGGCTTTGTTTTTATATCTAGAGATATATTCTCTACAAGTGCCCCCTATGTGGTCTTCTTAGGTCCTTCTGTTATGGCAGGCTACCTCCTGTGGGAAGTCTGGTAGCCTTATGTGGCCCCTGGTCTAGTTGGTTTCCAGGTCCTGCCTTGTGCAGAGGCTGCTGGCCACTGCTTGGTGTGGCTGGGTCATGAGGCAGCTAGCTGCAGAACCTGTGGGGCCCTGGGCTAGTGCTGGCTCACTAGTGGGTCGTGTCAGGGTCCAGGAGATCCCAAAGCTGATTTCCACCCACCAGTGGGTGAAGCCAGGATCTGGGCCTAGTGCTGGTCCACTGGCAGTCAGAGCTGGATCCTGGAGTCTGGCTGCAGGGCGTAGGTGTCCCGGAGCTTGTATAGGACCACTGGTGGGTGGTGCTCGTTCCCATCACAGTTGGCTATGGGGTCCAGGATGTCCTGAAGCTTGTGTTGGCCCGCTGGTGGGCATGGCCAGGGCCCAGCCAGACACAGGACTGGTTCCGGCCTGCTGGTGGGTGAACTACATCCACAGGCTGGGAGGCTGCAGTTTTCCTGGGGCTGATGTTCACTCACTGGTGTGTGAGGCTGGTCCTAAGGCTAGAGAGACTTGCTGGTGACTAGGGCCAGGAATTAGGGCCTTCATTCCTGCGACTGCTCAGTGGAGCTGGGTTCCAGGGTATCTGGCTGCCGGGCCCTGGGGAGTTCTGGCTCTAGTGCCCATGCGCTGATGTATGGGGCCTGGTCCTGGGTCCTCTTGTAGGCAGGGCTCTCTCTGAGCACAGCTGTGGGCACAGGGGGTCTTAAGGCAGTCTGCTGCTGGTAGGTGGGGATGTGTCCCCACCCATTTATTTGCTTGGCCTGAGAATTCTCAATTTGGTTGCCTATGGAATAGTGAGTATGGTCAGGACTAAGTCCTGAGGCTAATAAGCTAGAAGGAGGATTCTAAAATGGCTCTTGCCTGTACCAGTGTCCACGTGATAGAACAAGCTGCCAAAAATGGCTGTCTCCAGTGTCTGTATCCCCAAGGGTGAGCTCTAATTGCCTCCTGTTTCTCCAGGAGACTCTCCAAGATCAACAGGTAAGTCTAACCCAGGCTCCTTTCAAATTCCTGCTTCTGCCCTGAGTCTCAGAGCCTGTGAAATTTTGTGTGTGCCATTTAGGAGTGGAGTCTATTTCCCACAGCACGCTGGGTCTCCTGAAAGTAAGACCTGCTGGCCTTCAAAGCCAAATGTTCTAGCAGCTTGTCTTCCCAGAGCAAGATCCCTGTGCTGGGGATCCTGATGTGGGGCTTACACCCCTCTCTCCTTGTGGAGAAAACACTGCAATTGTAATTATTCTCCCATTTGTGGATCACCCACCTGGGGGTATGGGTCCCTTATATCTTTAGTCGTATAAGATCTTTTCTGAGGTTTCAGTCTTTTTCATCCAGAGGTGTTCTGTAAATAGTTGTAATTTGGGTCAGCCGGTGAGAGGAAGTGAACTCAGGCTCTTTCTAATCTGCCATCTTGGCTGATCTCTCTGGTAGGTTTATTTTCAACTCAGTTATTGTTCCACTAAAAAACTCACTTCACTACACGTTCCTTCTGACTTTTAACAAGATTTTACTATTGAAGTAGTACGTGGTCCAGTATTTCATGTTTTCCAACATGAATCACATTATTTTAGATGTCTTATTTTTCCACCAAAGAGGAAAATGATGCTTGCTTATCCTTCCCCAGAGTTGAGGTAAGCAGGCTACACCTGTTAAACTGATGAGAAAACCAAAATAAAAAGATGATTATTGACTCATCTTTTATCATATAGCCAATTAGGAGTGATGGAAAGCTGGAACCCTGATTTCTTGCCTTTTAGATCACACATATAGTAAGTTGTGGGCCAGTGTTAAACCCTTGTCACTTGATTTGAAAACCAGACCACTTAGTCTCTGACATAGTCTTGTTACTAGAACTTACTGAAACTCTGATTGCCAGAAAGCACAGAGCTTCAATGTCTTCTGACTGTAGAGGAATTGTTTTAACATTAGTTGAACCATATTTGAATATGCAATTTGAAGACATAAGACCCCAATTTGGCCTGTGTTTATGTTTAGCTATTATTTCATTCCCCTTCATTACAGCATAGACATATAAGTAGCATATACATTGATATTTTAATAATTATGAGTATGTATACTTTTAATTTATAGGTAGTTGTCTGTAAAATGGTTTCTCCTTTTCTTACTAATAAGCTTTCAGAGAAACATTGGTCACTGATATCTGGCAAATCATTTCCTGTTTATTTCTTCTAGAATTCTAGTACTTGGTCTTATCTGTCTTCTGTGGTGTAGACCTTTACTATGGCTACTATAGATTACCCACTGTCCTGTAGTCAAGCTCAACTGAAAATGCAATCAACATCCCTCTGAGGTACTCTTCATCTACTATTCCCCCCAAATAACCAATGCTCCACCAAATCTGGCTTCCTCAGTATTTTCCATATAACCTTGCTATTAGTCCATCTAGTGACCTGTGATACTATCTTTTATTTTATAGATGAGTTTTCTGATAGCACTTCAATCAGCAATAATTCCCACTCTCATCTGCATTGCCATAGAGCTTTTTAAAAACACATCTCTGAAGCATATTTCTATGAATTGATCGTATATGGGTCTCAGCGCTGTGTTTTAATTTTAGTACACCATAGTGACTAAAGACAATAGACTTTAGTCTATTGTCTCATAACAATCAAGAGAATAGTGAAAAACTAATAATTACCTGTATTCCAAGTGAAAGCCAAACTGCTTTTCTCGATCAGATTAATGTCATCAATGTAGAAATTCAGGCACTTTAGGAGAATGTGGTTATTGATTTGTGGGTCGTAGAGTATAACTTGTGATTGCAAAAGGAGGTCATCATGATCAGAACTGCAGCAACTTAATGCTAAAGACTATGTGACTGAAGGAAAGAAAGTTAAATGACACCTCATCCCAAACCTTATTTCACTTGCCCACTGACAAATATGTGGGAGGCACATAATCAATACAGATACGTGACTAGCTTTGAGGCATGAGGAACAGTACGTTCAAGAAGTCTGGAGTTTTAAGTCCAAGGAGAGGATAGTGATGCATTTAAAAGTGAAGTCATAGGAGCATGAAAATTTGGAAGGGAAACTAATGAATTTTCATCTACTCAGATGAAGTTGAATGTAACTTCAGGCTTGTTTTGTGCGGTAAATAGAAGGCTGTTAGGTGTGTAGCTTTGATGTTAATAAAATAATTTTAGAATCATCCAATAAGGGTGATGTTTGAAGTTGTGGGAGGGAAGTCAATTAGTGAAGATACGTAGTGTGAAAAGGAATGCACTGTGAACATGGGACCTAGAAAATGTACTTTGGGACAAGTGGAATAAGATGGTAAAAGATCTTAAGATGCAATAATATAAAATAATATAAAATGTGGTTTAATGTAGCCATGCTGTTAATAAAGATATCATACTCAACCATGTCAGATGCCTCAGATTGTTGTTCAAGAATAAGGATCAGTGGATTTGTTGATTAGTTCATTGGTGATTAATCTTTACAAGAACCATTTTAGTAAAATGGTTGGGGTCAAAGAACTAGATTCCATTTTGTTTAGAAACAAAAGGGAGACAAGGAATTAAAACAATTATATCTAACTACTATTTTCCTCAAAATTAATGTAGCTTAATTGTGTTATTTTTCTTATGACAGTAAGATATATTCATGCAGGAATTTCACATAACACTGAAAAGTATGAAGAAGAAAATAAAGAAATAAAGAAAAAAGTATCAAAATCATGCAAAATTTCAAAAAATCAATGATTAATAATTTAGCAAACATTTTTTCCAAACTTGTATGTAGGTACATACAACACAAGACACATATATATGATTGCATATAATATTAGATATATACTCACATATATGATTGCATGTATCAATAATATGCCAGTTTATAATATTTCATTCCATTCCATAATATAGTAAAGATATTGCCTTATTAATATAAAATGTATTAATGGATGCATGCTAGTCC
Source organism: Physeter macrocephalus (assembly GCF_002837175.3). Lineage (NCBI taxonomy): Eukaryota > Metazoa > Chordata > Mammalia > Artiodactyla > Physeteridae > Physeter > Physeter macrocephalus. The sequence continues at coordinate 81,614,494 of NC_041218.1, forward strand.
ACTATACTTATGTAAAATAATTTATTTAACAAATTCATTATGTACAGAAAATAACATACATATTTTTGCACTTGTCTAATAATCACCTTTGAATAAGTGCTAATAATGGCATTCCTGTTTTGAAGATTATACATTTTAAAATCATTTTCATATAGCTTACCAAATGCTTCTCCAGAATGTTTTCATCACGTTCCACTCTAGGCAAGTTGAAGTAAAGTTTTCCCATATGCCAAATGTAGACTAAAAGGACAGCATAACATCAGCATATTAACTGTTAATTAGCATTTGTTTGTAACGGATACCATTACTTTCATTACTTGACCCTTTTCGGCAATACTCAGTACTCAGAAACAAAAAAGCAATAGATTCTCCTAGATTTGAGAACTGAAATGGCACGCAGGGCAAGCAGAAGGTCAGAATGAGTAAGGAGCAAATCTACAGATATGTGAAATTAATGATGGAACTGCTGGCTAATACATCTAAAAGGGGTAAGGATGCAGTGAGGGATGGGTTTGAACTGGAAGGGATAAAGCTCATAAGAACAAGACATGTTTGGATAAAGAAATGCATGTGTCTAATAAAAATGAAGGTCGTTTGGAACTGAAGAGATCTAGGCCCTATGAGAGTATTGTTAAAAGGCTCATTAACTTGAATGTTGAGAGCCAGACCAGAGAAGAGTAATCAAAGAACATAATGATCAAAGTAGGTTTAAGTCAATGGCGAAAAGAGAAGACCCCCATGAAGTCTGAGATATATATATCACAACTGAGTGGCACAGGCATCAAAAACGGAGCAGTTACTGATAAATGATGACAGGACAGTGGTCTCAATACAGCAATGAGGAGTAAGGAGAACACTGGCCCCTCCTTGTGCATTCATGGTTATGAGTGTCGGAGAGGTTTTCAGGGTAGGTAGAATTATCAGGGTTAGGCTGAATTTCAGTTCAGGTGAGGACGTGGAGACACTGTTCTAGAAAATGTTTAGATCATAGGATTTTTTTTTTCCCTAAAATATCTAGAAAGCAAATCCAGTTGAGCAGTGTCCAGAGAATGGAAACGATATGTTTTGATTATCACCACAGCCTTCCCAAAATCAATGTATTTACCTTTCGTTCAGCTTTTTATTGACTTCTTATGCTGCATTATGGCAATAAGGTCACCACTAAAATAAATAGATGAACAAGCAAGACCAATAACTATGGTTCTATAATACATTATAAAATGAGACATTTTTTAGTACAGAGCACTTGATACCTACAATATTTTATATTTATTATTTAAATATCTTATGCATACAAACACAATGCTGAGTTCCTACTGGAGCCAAACTTCACTAAATGTATTGTTGTGCCTCTGCAGGGCAGAATTTCCCCAGACAGACCATCAGGTGACTTAGAAAATACAGCAAAATGTATTATTTTTAAAATGTTTTACTTCCTGATTTAGTGTAATGTAAGTAAATCTAAGAGAAAATAGAAAAATCTACTCTGCTTACTACAAGTGTTCAGGGAATGAGACAGCATTATGGTATTATTGTATATATCTTTCTGTGATTGAAATATTTCTCAACGTTTTTAGATGTTCCTGGCTTACTTCTAAATTATCATTTATATGAAAATTCCCCCATTAATTTATATCATATTTATTGACAAAAAGTCCTTTTTTTCGTCATGTGCAAAAATTTCATACTTGTGAATTTGTCTATGAAATTTTACCACACAGAATATAAAACCCTATGAAGTAAATACTGTTTTCCTTGTGTGTTTTTTGTTTTTGTGTGTGTGTGTGTGTGTGGTACGTGGGCCTCTCACTGTTGTGGCCTCTCCCGTTGCGGAGCACAGGCTCCGGACGCACAGGCTCAGCGGCCGTGGCTCACGGGCCCAGCAGTTCCACAGCACGTGGGATCCTCCCGGACCTGGGCACGAACCCGCTCCCCTGCATCGGCAGGTGGACTCCCAACCACTGCGCCACCAGGGAAGCCCTCCTTGTGTTTTTTTAATGAGAAAAATACATACAGAGAGGTTTAATAAGTAGCAAAAGTCAAACACCCAGAAGCAGGTGGGTTTGGGGTTAAAACATGTTTAACAGCATTTCTGTTTTGCAAGTGTATTCACCAGGAGCATGGTTTTTGCACAAATGAATAAATGTATGCAAGAAAAGTTTTGTTCTTGACCAATGAATGTATCAACAATAAAGGAGAATAGATTAAACTGAAGAAAATGTTGTATGACTGAGAAATTCCATGTTGCCCTGACTGTTGTCTTTGGTCTGACCACATCTTTAGGTCAGCAAATGAGGTATGGAAACCCTACAAATTTACTGAGATAACCTGAAAAAAAAGTAGAACAACTCTAAAAGCAAATCCACCTTAATCACTTGCCATTTTGCTAAGTCTAAAACAATATTCTTCATTAAATTAATTCTTTGTTACTCAATGCCTACTGGGAAGGGATTTGATAATACCAAAAGCCGCAGAGGCTGTCCTAAGGAAAAAGCTGACCCTTGGTTCAGACTCCTGGAAAGAATCTGAGGTGGTGCTGGGAAGAGAAAGCACCTAGAACAGCAAAGATGACTAAATGTTTGTGAAATATGAATCTGTGTTTGTACAAAGCATTCTTTTGCATTTAAACAGAACTTGGAGGCATTTCAAGAAAATGGATGAAAATACAAACATCAACTGAGTTTTGAAAGAAAATTAGAAGGGAAAAATTGGAAGGAAAATTTGTCTCTCAGACAAGTTCTGTGCAATTGAATGTAGTTCCCCTAGGTGCTGGGGTTAAAATGAAGAAAAGAGCAAGTCAACAGTAGGGCACTATAGAATGGAGTTGAGGATATGGGGAGGGGGAAGGGTAAGCTGGGACAAAGTGAGACAGTGGCATGGACATATATACACTACCAAACATAAAATAGATAGCTAGTGGGAAGCAGACGCATAGCACAGGGAGATCAGCTCGGTGCTTTGTGACCACCTAGAGGGGTGGGATAGGGAGGCTGGGTGGGAGGGAGATGCAAGAGGGAAGAGATATGGGGATATATGTACACGTATAACTGATTCACTTTGTTATAAAGTAGTAACTAACACACCATTGTAAAGCAATTATACTCCAATAAAGATGTTAAAAAAAAGAGTAGGGCAATTAAGAAAGAAGGGACATGGCTCTTACTTGCAAAGGGATAATTGGTCTCTACAAGCTTGTTACTTTTGTTGTTCAAATCTTCTATGTCTTACTGATTTGTGTGTGTGTATGTTTATGTCTGAATGAACAATATATCATTGAGAGATGTGTTCAAATCTGTTATTCTGACTACAGATTTTTACATTTCTGTTTGGAAAACAGGATATTTTTGCCTTCTATATTTTGAAACTGTGCTTTTAGTTGTAGGCATTTTAAAAATACTATATTTATTGAACTATTTTCTCATATTCGTGCAACCTCTTAAGTGATGATTTTTACTATTTTGTCAGATATTAATAAACTATACCAGCTTTCTTTTAATTAGCTTTTAATTTAATGATATCTTTAAATACATATGTATATACATATGTATGTATATATATATATTTACATCCTTTTGTTTTCAATGCTTTTCTTTCTCTTTGTCTTTCTTCTGTAGTAAGAACCAAGGCTAAGAATTCCATTATATCCCCTGTGGGGAGGGTATTTTTCTATTTTCCAAGGTGAGAGGGTCACTTTTCAGGCTCTGAAGTGATTTCCTACCCAGCTTGGCCTTGGCTTTGTCTCCTCTCCCCTACACTCCCCCATTAAAGTGCATACTTCTGCTTAGCAAGGATAGACTGATGTCCTCAGGGTGCTAATTTATCTCACAGGATTCAGACTTTCCAGTCCTTTCTGGACTCAGAAGTTTTCTCATTCTTCCCAGGATATTTTTTTTAGCTATGCAACACTGGAAACTTTCTTATAGATAACTGGTATGCCATGTCAGTTAACATTTAAATAGTGTAATAGGGCTCTTTTAAAAAATAAATGGGGAAGATGCAATCTCAACCTATCTTAGAGTTTTAGGATGCTGGTACCACTTTGTTTATTATTTCTACTCCCAGATAAATGATCCTATAAAAGCTTCTCTTCCTTGTGATTGTCTTCCTTTTGATGGTGACTCATGGTCTCTTTGTCTAAACTCATGGATTCTTATTCCTGGTCTACATTATTTATGATTATGAGATTATGATCTATCTCCTTCTTTTTCCTATACTTATATCCTGTGGGTAGACACATAGTTATTTGCTGTTTACTATGATCTAGACCTTGTGCTTAGAACTGAGGCATTAAGGCAACTAAGACACATTTCCTGTGGTCACAAAGGCCAAAGGATAATTTGGAAAATAATATGTGTAAATGAATTATTTCAGTACAGTGAGATATGTATAAATATATGTTGTATGCACCAGGTTTGGTGTGATGATTCACTATATCTGTAAGATTCAGGAATGGCCTCAGAAAAGAAGTTCTGGGTGAAGTGGTTTTTAAAGTATAATTAGGACTTCCCAGACAGAAAAAGAGCAGCATAGCAATCCAGTCAAAAGATTAGATTGTGCATATATATTTCACTGTGATGCTCTAAGATTTGGGCTAAATTGTAAATACATTGGAATTCCCAGGAGAGACTACTAACAGAGAGATAAAAGAAAATAAAATGAGAAACACTGACAAGTAGCTAGATTATTAAAAGCGTTTTTTAGAACGCTAAGGAAAGAGAAGGTATTGAAAGGCTTTGTGTAGGTGAATAATATTAAAGAGTTTTGTTTTTAATTAGATAACTGTATAATCAAGTCTATAAGTTTTGAGATTATTGTAAAAGTATAAGCAAAAATGCTGAGGCACCAAACCGAGCCAGTGGTAGCAGGGATAGGAGCAGAACCAGACAAGGCAAGGTTAGACTGTGAAATCAGAAGAATATGGTGATTGACTAGGTAAAAAATACTGGAAGATGCAAGAGCTAAGGTAACCAAAAAGACATGGTTGACTGAGATTTCAGGATTATTATATTCATTAGAGAAAAGTACAAATGAAAGAGAAGTGATTTTTAACTTTGTCTCTGTTGAAGTTGAGTTCGATAGAGGATATCTATGGGGCTATGTCTCCAAATCAGATAGAAATTTGAGTTTTGGGGTTTGAAGAGAGTCTTGGGTCAAATATATATTGATTTGGAAAATATCAGAATATACATAATTGTTGAAGCTATGATAATGATAGCTTATCATTAATGAGGTAATGAAGGGAAATGTCATTTAAAAAATGGTTAGGCTAAGAAGAGAGAGACACAGGGATAAAACTTTGATAAAGAATGAAGATATGAGGAGGTGATTGAGTCAACAAAGATGATGGAGGTTGTGGGATGGGTTATAGACCTGTGACATAGGAGAGTTCAGAGGGCTCTATGATGAAAAACAAAGAGGAAAGGTTTCAAGCAGGAATTTCAATTGATCAAGAGTATCAAATGCCAGACATTTGAAATAAGATGATAACTGGATAATTAGGACATTGTTAGTGACCTACGTAGAGCATTTTGTTCGCTGCAGAGAACTGAGTAATAAGTGAGGGTGAGATTGGAGATAGTCCCAGTTGACTCCTCTTCTGAGAAGGTTGGCTGTAAAGGGAAATGGAGATTGCTTCATAGGAAAAGGGTAGAGTCTGAGAATGGGGAATTTGTTCTTTATTTATTTATTGCCTTTATTTGTTTATTTTTTCTTTCCATAAGATGAGGAAATAGAGCATGTTTGTTGACTGGGAAGAAAAGAACTAAAGAAAAGTGAGAGAAGGGAGTTACAGCAGAAATAACAGAAAGGAGTTAATGTGACTTCATTCTAATGGCATACTTTAGGGGCTAGAGGTCAGTGATGTTACATTGCAAAATTCAAGGTAAAATTTTATTATTTTGTCTCCATGCTACAAGAAACCTTCAATTAAGGACTAACACTGATATAATCCTAGAAACATAGGACTTGAAGATATTAAAAAATTACAGTAGCCACAAAACTTTGTTATATGGTAGTCACCAGAATTAAGAAATATTTTCTAAGGATTTATCTGGGAAACCATATTCTACTGAATATGTACATGTTGTACTTAACCAGCAATCCAAGATTAAATTGGATTGATAACAAAACTGGAAAGAAAAAGAGTACGTTATATCTATGAGACTCTAGTAACTGCTGTTTCACTAATTCTATGTATAAAAGAAAATTATTCATAGGGAGTACTTTTTGTGTATTACATTTGTGATTTTTGTAATATTAAACTTTAAAAATGTTTTCCAGTTGTCTATGGCCAATAAATGTCGGAATTATTTGGGCTTATTATCAAGTGAAAATGCTACTGCTTTTCACTTTATAAAAATACCTTTTTCTGCTAAATTTAACCCATAATTTTAAAGCAACTTTGTAACTTGGTAAACATGGGTTGGACCAGCTGTCTTTAGTGTGAGTCCCTATGGTGCTAGTTACAAGTGACCAAAAAAACCCAAAATGTGATATGAAAGACAATTCTAAAAATGTCAAAAATAAGTTATGTACAACACATGTACTATAGTGTTAAGAGTCAGGGTACTGGAAGAAACAGCTGACACACTCAAAGTGGGTAACTTGAAGAAAGTTTAATAAAGGGACAGTTTACAAAGGTGTGGGCAGGGTGTAGGGAAACCATAAAGGATAATGCTGTTATTTCAGGCCTCTGATAGAAGATTCCATTACCAACCAAAGGACTGAAAGGAGGGAGGAAGGTAGGAGAACTTGGAAAAAGAGACAGGAAGTATGCAGCCAGCCCTGCGAAATCCTTCAAGGAGAAAGCCAGAGGACACAAGAGCTGTTTGATTGAGTTTATACCTGTACTGCTTAAGCTCTCTGGGCACACAGAAGAGAGGATAAACGGAAAGAGGATTTGGAGGAGCAAGTAGATATCTAGCACGTTCACAATTTATATTAATATGAATAATGATGTAGCCTTTTATTAAAAGGAAGTCACTTTCTTATTAATCCCAGTCAATAAATGCTAAATAAATAATTAAAGACTATCAGGTCTGTGGGGTATGATACTTATAGCCTATTTATGGTCCCCAAATCTTGGTCCAGCATCAGTTAAAATTATTTCCATTTTCTCAATAGTGAGACATTCACTTTACAGTTCCCAATCCACCCATCACTTGGGTCTCTTTATTCCCAGATCAACCAGCTCGTTGTACTCAGATGCTAGCCCATTGTACTCTGGTGTCTTCATCACCCCATTATGGAGCACATCTATGCTGCCGTATCTCTGCATGCCACCAACCCCAGCCATATCTTGCCCTCAGTACAGGTAGAGAAGGTCTTATCAAAGTATTAAAGTGGCATTTAACTGAGGCTTTTCTCTGTGTCTCATTATCTGTTCCCTTTTTGTACCAATTCCATATGAGCTTTCAACCACCATCCCTCCTACACGTCACCTACTAGCCCCCAGCAGCTAAGAAAGAGGAAATTAGTCAGAGATGAGAATTTCAAGCCGGGAAGAAGGGCAAGTTGCTATTGCAGTCTGGTGGTGGAATTACTTTGTAGAAGCACAGTCCTGCCATTCCATTCAAATCGTACCACACAGGTGGTCCTACTCATTAAACAAATAACCCACTCCCCTAGGCATCAGGGCTTTAAATAACTTTAAATAGAAAGTGAGTATGCTTACTCAGAGTTATTGGAAAAACACTCATGACTATAGGAGTCCTGTTTTCAACAGTGAAATTAATTTAATAATGAAGTGGCTTTGATTTACTAGAGTTCAATCAAATAATTTGAGGGAATGAATACAATGACTTTTCCACTCAGCTGTTTCATTAAAATTAATTTTGTTTTTTAATTATCAAACAAGACACACTTATTGAAAGCAAAAATATATTTTTAGTTTTGCTGTTGTTTCAAGAAAGGAGATAGCAAATAAATGATGGCGTGTCCAAGTTAGGATCACAAATCTTGCTTGCTTTCAGATTGAAAATACCCTAGTGGTGCAATGATATTGAAGGAACTCTTTAATCTCTCTTGAGAAAGACTTTGTGCAGCAATCACTTGTACTTTCTTCTGTGCTGTTGAATCTTCTCCTTAAAAAAAAAAAAACAGCTGAATGGAGAAAATTTTTCTTTTTTTTACCAAGGCCTGTCTAAATTGTAACCAATGTAGTTCATTTTAAAGCACTCATATGTCATTCACAGATTAACCTTATACAGGATAGCTGCTCTCATTTCCATTGCCCTTCTGTCCTAGGAAGAATAAAACTAGAGCATTAAACAAATAATGAGTTGAATCTGTGAGGCATATTTAATGCAAAGAGGATTTTAATGACATTTCTATAATTATAGGCATTGATAACTGACTATAAATCTTTATTTCCCAAATGCCACAGCATTAGGAATAGAATGATTTGTAATGTGTACTAGATGTTTTTAAGACCATTATGCCAAAATCACCTTGCTTTCTTTTAGCTTCATATATTGGTTACTGTGGAGAGAGTATCAGATATTTATTATAGTACATAGCTATAAATATACTATGCAGAATGATTGTAAGTGTTTGAGTCTTTGCTTTTTAATTGGAAAATGATATCACCACCATGATTTTGACTGTAAATCTTAGCTCAACCCTGGGGTGGTACTTTAAAAATCACACTTATTTTAAATAATAATAATATATCAAAAAATCTTGGTTACTCTAGTGGGCAAAAAGCTATACTGAAAAAGTTAGAGATGTGATTTTTACTGCATGAATACTTATTCTTGTAAGCTATGTCTTGGAACTTTATTGTAGACAAATTTTTTTAAGTGCTTCAAAAATTCTGTGGAACGTTTGCAAGTCTGAGTTCTCTCAGCCCCTGTTTTTGGTAAAGCTTTATGGGCTTAGCTTGTATGTTTAAAGACATTTTCCTTGAAGACTTTCTTATAGGGGAGTCCATGGCAAAATGTGTGATTTCTGACACCTTTCCTGTTCCCAACAGCACCATTCTGAATTTATGTTCCCTGTCCTGAATCCTGTCCTCTAGGGATAGAGACAACAGAATGTCTCATTCAATGGTTAATTTCTAATTTGCTACCTTTTGAATACTGAATATTCTTAAATATTTGGAGAGATATCGTTTCACCCTTAGACTTACTTCAAGGTGATTTATTATCTTTCCAAATGCTCTTGTGCAACTAAAATCTACCTTATATGCAATATGTATATTGAAATTGAATAAGAAGATACACTTTTATATGGCTTTCAGTTGTGCTCTCAGGGGAAATTTACCACATAGCCAACTAATAAATAATATTACTTAAACTTGGCATCCATGACTGTTTAAGTGCTTCTCAGAAATTAGCCCATTAATCTTCATGCGGCTGCTTGTAAAGCAGACAGCAAGTTATCTTGTTTTTCCCATTTTCCTCTGTTACCCCACTTCAGCTGCCTAGAATTCTATAGTGTTGGCCCTACATCGTGAGAGGCAGATTCCTTGCGTGCTTCTCTGCAGAGTAAAGCACACGTGGCGTGAGTGTCTGTCCTCCCTTCCGTGAGATGATACAGGAAGTTCACGCCTGGCCCTTCAAGTTCCGTTTGGAGGGTGAGGCACATGATTGGTGCAGGCAAACACACTGAATAAGTTGCTGATCTCTGAGTCCTTGAAACTGATCTCTCTAGTTTGTAAACAGAGCTTCACTTCTCTTAAAGGAAGCCCTGACACCTCTTCTGTGTTCAGTCTTTGCTGGTTGTGAAAGGGATGGTCCATTAAAAGTAGAACAGCAAACCTTAAAGACCTGCTTCGTTACTTTCTTACGGGTCACTCAAAAGCAAACTTGCTCTTTCCAAATAGATAAAGTTGTCTGGAGATTTTTAATTTCTTACTACCACTTTCAATGTATTCTTCTAGTTTCTCAGAAGAAAAGCCTGTGCCATATCGAGATCAAGCACAATGTGCGAAATATGATAAAGTGTTTAATTAAATCATTATGTGTTATACACATTGTACAGAGCTATCAGCTCAAACCCAGATCTCCTGATCATGGCTTATCTCTCCTCACAATATGTATTATGCTTTTCAAGAATTACATTAAATCTGAAACTGAGAATGATAAGGTATAAAATTAGAAGTCACTGATTATAAATCAGTGACTATAAATCAGAAAAAATAATTTGAACTTTTCCATGAAGTACAATAAATACTATTTTTAAATATTTCCTTTTAAGCCTACAAGACACTCATTCTCATTCTATACTTCCGGATTCTTCTCTTCTCCAACTTTCTTCCTTCTAGTGACTTATAGTTCTGGTACATATACCTGAGTAGAATATAAAGCAGGCTCATTTATTTTCATAATAGGAATTGGACTATTACCTTATTACATGCAGTATTGATGGCTCACGATCCCCAAACATTCACAGATTCAAGGGGAAACCAATGACTCAATTAACTTCTACTTGAGTAGTTACCAGCTGTTGGGAAAAGGTCTGTGTATTAAGAGATGCATTATTCAGTTGGAGAGTGACAAATGAGTAAGCATGAAGTCACATCTACTGCCCCGTGAGTGATGTGACAACAGATACTATTTATTTCATTAGTGTTACTTGAAAGGGGGCTCAAGGTGTCCTAAATCTTTTTTTCTCAATACTTGCAACTACCTAAGAAGGGACTAGTATGGAATGGACTTTGTCTTGTTTAATGGACTGTGTAGAGTTCATAATGTATATTTTCATGGGAACGTTTTAGCTCTGTGTCAATGCTCATTCATCATGATGTTGCTTGTTTTTTTAAAACCTAAATAGACCAAAAGATTAAGTAATCTTTTGCTCTTTGGTATATTTACCAGACAATTTTTTATAAATAATTAGGTCTGGAGAATTTGAGGGGTTGTAAAAATCACCTAAAATTCCTTTCTGTCATAAAGAGAATACAATTAGTACTGCAGTACTTGAAATTTTAAAATTTTTGTACAATTTACAAAGTAGCAAAATAGCAGTATGCAGAACCCATGTATTTTGAGTTAAACCTTCAGATGAAAAAAACGAGAATAATTGGTTTAGGGACATCACCTCTTACATAGGTCACATTTATGCTCTCCTCTATCTTTTGGTATTAATTAGTCACCTTTAAATTAATGTTGAATAGACATAAAGAACAGAAGGTAAATGTTGTCTTCAAATGAGTGATTGAGTTAAAAATGGGGAAAAGTATAGGAGAAAATTACCATCCATTTTGTTATGGTTAACATCTGAACAAATGTACAGTTGTGGTAAACTTTTCTGTTATCTGCTTTTACTTTTTATAAACTTTTCTATTACCTGCTTTTACTTTTTATATATTTCTGTTGAAGCCTGTTAAGATATTTCTTGGCTATGTACTTTTATCCACATATCGATCCTTGTTTTGGGCAAGATTTCATTCTTATAATTAGCTTTATGTATACCTGGACATTTATTTCATTAGAAGAATGTCATACAAGTCTCAAAATTTTCTACTGGTGAACCTTAACTGGGTCTAGTTAAGATAAAATTTTTACTTTATTTCTAATCTAGGATATGATCTTATCTGCTCTAAAGTTTGTAATATCTGAAATTCTCTAGAGGTCATGTTAATTTTATTATCTTTTTTCCCCCTATTGGTTTCATATGGCAAAGGCTTAACTTTTCACATAGATTTAAAGTGTTCCCCTTCAGAGCCTGTGTTACTTGGTTTTTAAAACCCGTATTCTAATTGGCTATCTCTTACATATGGAAACACACTACATGTTGAGTTGAATTTTGAAACCTAGGTAACTTCAATTTTTGTTTTTGTGATGTAATTATATGTAGTCCATCAAAGGAGTTTATTTTCCTTGAAAATATGAAGGTGCTATGATACTTGGAAACAGATTAGTAGTACGATTTGAACTCCCTCAGTGGGTTAACCTCTGTGTTAATCAACAAGGGGAACAGTTTACAGATCAGTGTTAGCTGCACAAGTGTATACACACACAGACACACACACATCCCTATGTATATAAAAATGACAAACCAGTTTTCTTTAATACTCCAAAGGGTTTTCTTCCTACCGCACTTCTGAAATCATTGTTTGCTGTGACTATGATAGTTTTCTTATTGTTAGCATTCTATTTTCCCTCCCCTGTCTTTACTTCTCAACATTAATGAAGGTGCATATCTCTTACCACAATATGCCTGCTTCCTAGGCTGCCAAGCTGAAGGAGTCTGCTGTAAAATACTTGTTGTGTAATGTATGAAGACTCTGTTATGATAATATTTATTTTCAGAAACATTTTCAATTTATGTGATGTATATCTCTGGCATAAGAATCATCTGAAAAATTTATTGAAAACGCAGATGATTATGCCCCACACCTTTGAATCCTGAATCAGAAAGTTTGGAGTGATTTCTACATATTTGTTTTTTGAACAAGTTTCTCCAGTGATACCAATGCACAGCCAATTTTGAAAATCATTGCCCTAGCACAGGTGTCACACATGGTAGGTATTATGTGCTTAAAGAATGATTTAGTGGGGAAATGAATAAAGATGAAAATATTAATTTAGAATCAACAAACCTTTCTATACTAAAACTAAATATAATGCATTTTTTAAAAATGACTGTTACTTATATAAAATTTTTACATTATTCTTTGGAAAAAATCTATCCTGTACTCACAGTTCATATTAAATTTTGAAATAAAAGTAAAACTAATTACTTGTAGGTTGTTTTGTGAGCAATTGTCATTTCCAACCCTTTCAGTTATGCCAAATTGCCAAAGGCAATATGAGATTTTAATTTTTTTCCTGACATCCTATCCTGTCTGCTCATTATATTACAACTGATGCTTTGTCCTACTTGGATCTATTCTCATGTGTCTGGACATCCATATTTTATTTCGATGTGCATACGAAAAGTCTTGGTAACCTGATTTGCATCTAAGTATTTATTATTGGTGATATGCCCTTCTACTTTATCCATAAGTATAAGAAGATATGGAAGTATGATGTGATATTCATAGTTTAGAGGTTATACTTAATGTCACAGGTACACAACTTGAAATCTAACTCTCTTTACATATCTAAGTTTAATTTTTTTGGATCACTTTATCATTGAAATATAAAGAACCTAAGTATCAGAATCAATAACTTACAGTTCTTTTTTCCTGACATATATCTTGTTATCTTGAGAAGTTTCTCAGAACAATAAAAATGAATTTTGACAGAAATGACTACACTGTATTAGTAAGTACCACTGTAGTGAATCCTATCATCATGGCAGAGCTTCGTAGTATGGACATGCATGACGAAGGAAGTTCCGTGGCTAGTTCTGTGAGTGCTTTTTTGGGAACTATGGCCAACGTGCTTAGAACTTTCATAGTATCTCTATATACCTTCAACATCCATTCACAAACGCTCTTTATACCACACTGATGACTAGTTTTAGGGCCATTCTACCAGACATCAGAAAAGACTTCTTATTTCTTGCCAGGCCCTACATAATTAATTCCTTTTATTAGGAAGTAGTTGAGAATATAGAATTCTTAGAGACAAGAAATAGTTACTTAAATATCTTTAGTGAATGTACTTTTACTTTCCATTGAAGATAACCTTAATCGAATATCACCCTCACTGGTTTTCAGTCTTCTGTTAGTAGTGTGGACCCACTAGTAGAACACAAAGGGAACAAATTATGTAGAGTCAGCCTCTTTGAGTGGAGCATTGAGTACTTTGTGGGTCCTCTATACCAACATTTTTGTAAATAGTTCTTTTGTAAGTAAATCCTATCTTATTTTGAATATGTCATTAATTGTTGGGATCGTAAGACAGGGAGGCATGACAAACATCATTGAAGATAGGTGGGTGCAGAGTAATATGATAGGGAGGTTAAATACAAAATATAGTATTTCTTCACTGCTTAAAATAGAGTTGGTTCTTCTGTCATGAAAACTTAAAGGAATAAGTCATAGGAAAGTGAGATCATACCTAAAGTGGCAATTGTATTACTCTATACTGTTTGAATCCCTAAACATCACCAATGCTTCATTACTTTTTCATTTTGCCTTGTATCTTTTTAAGAAATTAAATAATTCATCTCCATGATTTACTGAAGGCCAGATGATTAGTATAAATTCAAATTGAATGAATTCATTAAGGCCACAAAATAATTAGTAGGTTTGGGGTTTTTAATATTCAATTGGATATTTCTAAAAATATCTAGAAATTATATAGTCTCAAGTTTATAAAATGTTAAATGACTTCCTCTCCTTAAAGTTAAGTAGTTTTTCCTAGACTACTTTATCTCTAGTATACATCATTTTGAATTGGAAGGCAAGAGATCTGTTGATTACTTGATAGTAATCCTTAACTCATTCGAATGTAGAAGGCATGATCATATAATCCCATACAAATTTTACCAGGTCTAAGAATACTAATTCTCTTTATTTAGGTTTTGAGATGGAAGTAATAGATACAACTTAGTTGTTGGAACACAACTCTTCTTTTATGATAAAGCATCTTAAATTTTCTACTCAATATTAGAAAATCTCAATGAGGAACAAAGATCTTCAATCTGCAGATCTAGGAGTCATACCATAAATATTTCAAATTATGAGGACTTTGAATGGAAATAATGTAAAAATAGGCCTTAAGCACTGTAAGATGATCCTCATGTAGGGCAAGATGGCAAGTAACAATATATCAGTCATCTTAGGCTTAAAAATGCTTCTGTAATACACAACCCCAAATCTCTTTTTTTTTTTTTTTTTTTTTTTTTTTTTTTTTTTTTGGGTACGCGGGCC
>NC_041218.1:81629345-81686390 GCF_002837175.3 Physeter macrocephalus
CGGCCATGGCTCACGGGCCCAGCCGTTCCGCGGCATGTGGGATCCTCCCAGACCGGGGCGCGAACCCAGTTCTCCTGCATCGGCAGGCGGACGCGCAACCACTGCGCCACCAGGGAAGCCCAACCCCAAATCTCAAAAGATTTATTTCTTGCTCACTTTATACCTTTATGTGAGCTGCCTCTGTCTCTGATCCAAGTCTTCAACTAGGGTTACAAGTTGAAGTAGCAACCTTCTCTGAGACATAGTAGAGAGAAAGAGACATGGTAGGACCGTAGGATGGTCCTGAAAGCTGCTGTTCAGAGGTTGCCGCAGTATTGCTCATTTTTCATTGTCAAAACAAATCATATGACTAAGTCTAAGGTCAACTGTAGTTCCCCCGAAGGAAGAGGCAGCTAATAGTTAAAAACCATGTTTCAGTTTACTTTCTGAAAATATTTTTTCCTGATGGTATTCTGAAATACACAGTTTATCTATATCTCTGTCATAAAAATACAACATTTCAGAAAAATTTTTCTCAAGTAAAAATGATATTATACATTAAATGACACCTTTTATATAGTGTCATTTTTATATAAAAAATGGACTTTTTTATATAAATATAAATGCAATAAATTAACATTGTGTGAGAAAAATGTTTTTTCATAACCTGATGCAGGAAAAAA
The DNA here is from genome assembly GCF_002837175.3 of Physeter macrocephalus. Classification (NCBI taxonomy): domain Eukaryota; kingdom Metazoa; phylum Chordata; class Mammalia; order Artiodactyla; family Physeteridae; genus Physeter; species Physeter macrocephalus. The sequence goes on from NC_041218.1 coordinate 81,630,008, forward strand.
AATCTTCGTTATATTTTGCAGCTTCATAAATATATGTACAACTATCTGAGCTTATTTAATGAACTACGTTTATCTCAATTTATTAACACTCTGAGATAAAGCAGAAATCTGATATATTGCTCCTCTGACATGTACAATTATTACTATAGCATGACACAAACAACAATAATAGTAATATGCATACATGGAGACAGCAACTTTAATAAAAATATATAAATATTTTATATATTTAAATCTCAGATTTGGGATTAAGGTAAATTTACCTGTAAATGTCATGTTCTATTTTAGAGATAAAAGCATAATCTTATCATATTAGTTTATAGAAAATATTTTTCATTATTAACATTTCTCTAAGATTAAATTTAAATTCCTTTTTGAGATCACTCTTTCATGAAAATTTACTGTATAAAAATCCCTCTTTCTTCACTTTCCATCATCTTTAAATAAATATTCATCATGATTCAAATATTCCTTTATTATTAGCCAGTATAGGGCTATAAAATCTTCAGCAAATTTCAAAAGCTCTGTATAAAAATAATTTTTAAAATATTTTAGTATTTTTAATTTTCGGCTATTTGCATAGCCCATGTAATGGGAAATATATTGAAGTTATTTATATTAAATAATAGTAACTGACTATTAGCAAGTATGGAAATTAGAAGGTCCTTTCAAAATCATAAAATTAGGTGTGAATTTATTCATATATCTATTCTTACTGGCAAGAAGAATGAGTGCTTAAAAAAGATAAAGGGCAGATCTAAGCTCCCAGGGGAAGATATTGAAAAAGAGAAATTTTAAACCTTGGCTTGTTTAATTTTTTTCCTTATTCCCTCTCTCCTTCCCGTCTCTGTTTCCCTCCTTGGCATCTCCCCTGCCTCATCTTTTTAAAAAGTATTGCATTTAAACACTGCAGCACATGGTAGAACTAGCAAGCAATATTATTATAACATAAAATTTAGAATGGAAGCTAAATTTCCTACATACTTGAATTTTTTACAAGTGTGTTCATTACCATAAAAATAGTCTTGCAATTTAGAAATGATAACTTTGTTCCCGTTTAATGATAGAGACAAAACACGTCTCAACATATCATCAATATATATTTGACGGTTCACTTTTTATTGCTAATTTCTCCTTATCCGGATATATTTTGGTATTTTAAAATTATTAGAGAGGAGAAAATTATAGTACAAATAAATTAATTTTTACTTGAAGTATTTATGAATGAAATCTAAATTCTCCTCTGAGTCTATCAAAGAGAAGCCTTCGTTTCACTACATTGAATACTGGTTTCAGGAGGATACGGAATACGCACTGAAAACACATTACAGCTGTGCCAATCTTTTTGCAATTATTTTGAATAGTTGGCTATTTGCCCCATTTGACAGTTTGTGAACATGGTGAATAATTTAGCATTCATGCTGCTGCTGTTTTGGCACAATTAACACGAATCGCATATCCGCTGCTATTCAAACTGATTGCAATATGGGGGGAAAGAGAATCACTGCCTTAATGTTCAGTTCTTTGTACTCTGTTTTTCCAAAAATGACAATGCCGAATAAAACACAATGAAGACCACTTTGTGTGATGTCCTAAAAGCCTCCGAGTACATCCCTTTTTATTAAATTCCTGATACCAATTTAGATCTGGTATCTAACTTTAGAATTTTCTTGGAGAGTCTGTCAACTGGACATCCATGTATTCCAAGCATGTGCAAAATATTTATGGACCTCTGTGCAAAGCCAAAGACTGCCATGTCATTGCGTGTATTATCGTCCATTTGTCATTCTGCCTAACATGACTCAGAGGCAATGGCTATTACACAATTTCTTTTTTATTCTCAGTGGCATAATTTGAGTTTAGTCTTCTGTTGTGCTGTTTTCATCTGACAAAAAAATGTCAGTATAATTTAAACTTGAGAAGGGGTCAGAGTTTGAAAAAATATTTTAAAAATATATTTACCATAGATTCTTAAATCCTTAATACAACGAGCTACTTTTCCAACTGCTCTAATGTCTATAAGAAAACCTGAATGTTAGATTATCTTTCACTACCAGAGTCACTTTTAAATAAAGGACAAAAAGGATCATCATAAGTAAGTATTTGCTCAATGAATATTAGTGTTTAATAGTTCATCTGTAGGTTTAAAGTAGTAGTAATAATAATATATTTTTAAAAACTGACACCACAGTCTTATCAGCCCTATTATAAAATATTGTATGTTTTCTGTATGGCATAGAAAAAATATATTTCTTTCAGAGTGAATGAAAAAACTCAGTCCATTAGCTTTTCATAGCTATACTTCTGGGCTTGTTATGAATTCATTCATTCAATAACGAATTAGTAACACTTACCATGTACCAGGTATTATTCTAGGTGCTGGGGATATAGAATAAAACAGACTAGGCCTGGGGAATATTTTCTAAAAGGGAGAAGACAATCAAAATCCATATAATTAAAGTATATGTCAGATGGTGACAAGCACTTCTGGCTTATCGTGGACAATCAAGAAGCAATCCATGTTATTACTGTGTAATCAATTAGAATATTTATTATCAAGGTACAATAAGAAACTTAAATGTCACAAAACCCATAATGCTCATATTTTCATGACAGTCACATTCTCTCCTTGTAAGCATACTGCTTGGAGCCAGAAAAAGGGAAAGTTTGTTGTTGAAGAACATCATGTTGAGGGCATAGCTGGATGCATCTCTTTTCATGATGGTGTTGGGACAATCTCCCCTTTTCAAAAAATGAAAATCCAGGGGAAATGCAGGTGCTGTGCACTGCCACGAGTTGGCTTGGGGTCTTTTCTCTTGGTGCCTTCATGGCCATTCTACCTCCTTGTGATGTGCACCTTCTTATGCTCACTATGCTAACAGTGTCAGGCAGGTTCAATTCAAGCTCTTTTTGTTCTGGGAGTTAGATGATATTTGAATGGTAATTTTGCATCACAACTCCAGGGCACTGTGTTGATTTAACGTTGACTTCGTAAGAGACAGGTTTATTTTCCCGACTTCTCACATTCTTACTAAAATTCTTATTCTTGCTACCTCATGCCATCAGTAGAAATGTTATCACCAATTCTATAATCATCTTGACTATCCAGAAAGTGAAATATTTAAATTCCAGAGCAGTGCCTCATTATTCTTCAGCTTTCAACCCATATGTCTGCCTCATTCCTTCCTTCTTTCATTCATGCATTTTAGCCTTTTTTGAGAGCCTAGTGCTTAGGTTATTAGGCAAATAAGGTATAATTCCTCTCTGTGAAGAGAGGAAGGAAGCTGAACTTTAAAGAAATCATTACAAGGTATGTTGAGATTCCATTAAAATCGTTAAGAACAGAGTGTGTCAGGAATCCAAAAAAGGGCACTGATAACTGTCTAGAGTTTTATGGAAGTGTTCATAGAGTTTTATGGAAGTGTTCAAAGAAAAAGTGGCATTTGAGATGCGTCATGAGGATGGGAAGGGATTTATCTTATAAAGTATATTTGGGGATTTCTCGTAAAAAAAATAAAACAGCAGGTTTTCCTGGTTCTCATATCAAATCCCCTTCTACAATTCTCATGCCTACACTTAAACTGTAAACATTCCATAAATGGTATTCCTTGTTTCATTATTTGTATTCCTTTATTTGTACCTGCCACTCTTCACACTGTTCTTAGGAAATTCTCTTGAAGGAAAATGAGGCATAAGGGCAGCACACCAAAAGTATTCTGTTAGAAGAGAATGTCATAAAATTGGTTAGAATTAGGTTACAGTCTCAAGTGGTTCTAAGTGTAGTTAAATGTCCTGTAAGAAAAATCACCACGGATATTTGTACTAGGCTTAAGGATTATATAATTAAAAATAAGAGAAGTGTAGTAAATGAATAATGTTCTTCAAGCCAGAATTAAATTCTATTGTATTACTTTTCTTGAAATTAAGTATATGAAAGAAAGGAAATGATTGATTTTAAATACTCATCGAGAAGTTTATCTTTAATTAAAATAATACCAAAAATATGCTTTTCTTCTAACATGGGTTTGTGGGGGAGGGAAAAGAAACCTTCAAAAGGAATGAAGAAAAATAAAATGCTGACCAAACGCCTTATTACTATGATTTTTATTGTTGTTGTTCGTTGAACTTATTTTAATAACGTTTTAAGAGGACTTCAGTAAATAGACATATACATGGACATACACATATGATTAAAATAGTACTGAACAAGAAAACTCAAAAAGAATAGAAAAGGTGCTCTCCAGGAACTAACCAGGAAACTAGAAATAGCTGGTTTCTACATGTGAGCGTTAAATTTCATTTTAAACTTCCCATCAACCAAGGTTGAAAAGAAATAAGTTCCCATGTACTGATAAAAGGAATATATCAGTTCTTCATCAGAGAAAGACTTCCTGGCATTAAATTCTGGGAGGAATTTATCATGTGTATCATTCTTTGAGATGTTGACTAATATAATGAATAGTGGTTTTGCAGATGTTGGAAGAGTATTCCTCCTGAGATCATTTGTTATATCATCCTACAATAAAAGCTAAGGGCATAATATTACATTGTGATCAGTGAATCAGCTTCTATGAGGAGCCTGTAATAACACTTGGGGGAAAATAAAGAAATAAATTAAACCAAATTATTTGAAAGAAAAGGGAATCAAATTCCCCAATGTGGTGATGATAAATGAAGACTGTTATGTGTTCTAAATAGTTTCCATTTGCAGAGTAGACGTTTAAAATCTCATTGTGAATTCAGGATTCTAGGAAGGTAAAGAATTTTTATATGTCATTTCATATTTGAGAAAGGGAGAAAGCTGATTAGCCAAAATCAACTAATTATTACCTATTTCTCTTGTAGTTGGTCTTCACAAAACCCACTGCGATCTGGCTTCTGTTCCCACGTCTGAATCAGTTCTTGTAAGGAGTAAGAATGATTTTCAAACTACCTATTCAAATAGAACTTGCATAGGCCAGCTTCCACATCCCTCTCCCACATTTGGCTGACTTCTACCTGGGTATTCATGATGTTGTTTTTCCTGTCCTTCCATGCTTAGTTGTCACATTCCCCTGTTTGGGGTTCTCCTCTTTGGCCTGTTCCTTTCTGCCATCCATGGTTCTCTCCTCAGCCCAGTTTTTCTCTCTATATTGACCCTAATTTCTAGATAAACCCTAATCTTTGTCTCTGATATTCAAGCTTTCAACTAATTTACCAAACTGCTTATGTGTACCTAAAATATATACTTAGTAATCTTCACAAAACCAATAAGTGCACAGTTGAACACTGTTCTTTGTCCTCAAACATATCTGCTCATCTTCTTCTCTTGCTGGTTTCAGTTAATAGCGCTATTCCTCCATGCCATAAGCATGGGAATCATTGTAAATTATTGCATTATTTACAATACAACATTTACAATATTGTAATAAAAGCACAGGAAATGGAAAATTCCACTCCGCCATTCTTCTGCTTGTCAAATCTTTCATCAGGAAAGCATCAAAGCGTGTCTAGTTGTATCTCCCTTTTGGGATTTCCCTCGCCTTTTCATGATCTACTGCCCTGATTAGGCACCTTGTCACCTCTGATCTAGGCTGTTACAAGAGAAACCTACTTGGCCGTCCTACCTTCAGGTTTCTTGCTAGTCATTACATCCTTCCCACTGCAACGAGGCTCATTTACCTAAAAAGCAAATCTTTTATCAATGGCTTTATCCTCTTGGATGTCCTCTGTGTCTTTTCATCACCTTTATTAGAATTACGAGAGTGACTATATAGACACCTTTTTCTCCTGGCCCCTGCCGATTTCTCCTCCCTCTTCTCTTTGCTATTTACACCCTTTTAATGGCAAAATTACTCCCATTTCCTGCATTCACACATGCTTTCCTACTTTGTGGCTTTGTGTTCTGCTTGAAGCCCTGGCACGACCTCCTCATCTTTCTTCACCTGCTCTTACTTATCATTTAAGACCTGGCGCAGGCACCATCTCCCACAGGAAGCCTCTATAATATCCCAGCTGGGCTAAATGCCTGTCATCTGTTGTATCTGAGCAGTTAGCATTTTGTATTCGTATCTTCTTTTGCTGTAACTTTGCCTCACTAGATTGGGACCTTCTCAAGGGCAGGAATCACATTTAATTCATTTCCTTTCTTCCCCATAGCAACTAGTTCAGTATGTGAAAATGATTGATAAGTAGCCATTGAAATAAGTGAAGTTAAAATTATCATCATTAGTAGTGTTTTCCCTTCTATTAAATGCACATCTTAATGTAACCAAATGAGAAGAATATAAATTGAACATGTGCATTATAGTCTCTATTAACCCTCTCTGAAGAAGAAATTTAACTTTTCTTCCTCAAATGATAGGAACAGTAAACATTCTCCAAAAACCTTAACTTCAGCCAAATTCTTCTGCATCATGCCAATTACATTTAACCTCAGAATGATATAACTGATTTTATCCTAAATACCTACTTCAGAAACTAGTGTAGGAGGTATATTATAGCTGAGTTCTACTGAATAAAGTAATAATTTGACATTGGGACCGTCATAGATATTTTCAAATATTTTAATGACACAGTATTATATAACAATTTTTTTCTATTCCCCAACTGAAATTACAGTTTTATATGGAGCAAAATGAATTATTAAATTTTAATTTCTAACTAAAATAATTAAATATTGCTAAACATTTAAGTGATAAATTTCACACTATGGCTTGGAAATATACTTTAGGATATAGGATTTTCAGCAGTAGAAGGAGCCAGAGCTGGAGTATATCTCGTCCAGTTAACTCATTTTTAGAGGAGGATATTGAGGCCCCAAGAAATTCATTATCTAATAACACATAACTCGTTAGTGCCCAAGCTGGAACTAGGACTCAGGTTGGATTTCTCTCATCACACTCTACTGCCTCCTTACTTGCTATTTAAAACTGTAATCCATGTACTAGGGTCACATGTGAGCCTACACACAGCTCCCTTGCAACACACACACACACACGCACACACACCCCACTATGTGGAATAGTTAAACAATGGAGTGTTCTTGTTATCATTCCTACTTGGACCACTGAGGAATGTACAAGACTCATCTCTAAAATTAATAGAATCAATGAGAAGGTGTTACAGAATGTTCATCTCTGCTTTCCTGTTTCATTCTAGATTCTTTCCAGGTATAAGTAACAAAATAGAGGTCTGAAAAGTGCATTTCATCTCCAGTAAACACGAAATAAAATACTCAGAGGAAAAATAATTCTAAAATGCAAATTAGTCACAAAGAAAATTCTTTGATATTTAAAATTGAATCAAGGTGTGTAGGCCACTAGCCAATTAGTTGTATAAAACATACTACTTAGAAGTTGAACATTACTTTTAGAGCATTTAATATACATAGTATCCATTGCTTGTAATGAGACTCAGGTGATGGTTATTTACCTTTAGACCCATTTAAAATTCACTAATCAGAAAGCTGCAGTTTTCTATATCTTGAGTCTGATTTCTGAGAATAGCCTTTATCACTTTCCAAGACTGAAATCTGAGACTAGTAATTCTTCAGAATAAGGATATGGGTCAAAGCCAACTGTTCCACTTGTACTTAACATGCCAGAAATCACACATGAGTTTGTATCATTCGAGAAAGAAGAAAAATATTTTATTACACATTATTGAAAACTACCTCAGCCTAGTAAAGTACTTCTAAAAAATGAGAGTAATTATCTTTTGTCTGTGTTTTAAAGTTTATAATTGAATGGCATCTAGGAGATTGTAGGTGTATATTTCTAAAAGGCTAGTCTTATGTTGCCTCTCCAATCCAATTGCAAATCCTTCATGGTAAGGAATGCGTTCATTTGTCTTTGAATTTTTACAGTTTTAGCACAGAATGCCTGGCACAGAAATTCAATAAGCTTCTGTTGAATTACATTCAGTGTGTGTAAATGTATATATACATAAACATGTATATACACAGGTTTACCTATATACATGCATGCATATATAAAATACATAAGACTACAATGCTTTAAAATCTTGGTAGTAAAGGTGTTCACTTAACCTCAAAATCCTCGCGGTCTCACTGTTTAAAGGCCCTCCTTACATGCGTACCCAGCCTTATTCTCTCATAGCAGCACTTCTTTAGTGCAGAACAGTTGAATGGAAACCTGCCTCACCCACCAGCACCCCACTGACTTCCCAGGAAAAGGGTGACACATTTTTCCCACACCTACTTACAGGAAGAAGCCTTACCTCTTAAATGTTATAATACCTGATATTTAGCTTATGGGTCAGAGAACTGGGCAAGATGAAAGCCATTTGTGTCAAACCTATACCTAATGAAATTCTATTATTTAAGGATATTTCATTACCCTACTACAAAATACTTTTCTGCATATCCCACACTAGAACATAGTAATCTCTTCAGGTAAATATCATTTTTAAACCACCATATTTTTTACTCTTTTTTTCTTTCTTAATAAAGCAAATTAGTCATTGACCAGTTTCTTGAATTCTGGGATTTGTTTTTCAAACCAATCTTCATGAGTTCAGTATACATAAAATTCTTTGAAACAGTTTTTGACAAAATGGGCAGAGTGCTTCCGAAAACTTTCAGATCTCTTTCAACTTTTTGATGTTCATCTGAATATAACAGTTTTGACAGCCAGCTTTGTTTCTTGCTGCCAACACCATCCTGCATCTCCCGGGATCCTTGACAATAGTCAGGAAGTCATTCACTTACATTTATGGAGGACCCATTGTGGGAAAAGAACTGCACTAGGAACTTCACAGGAAATAGGCCATAGGACCATCACCATTGAAGCTGTCCTGTAATTAAAGTGCTATTGAAAACAAATATATTCATGATTTGTGCACTTCACTGATAGAATGAATACATAAAAACATGCCCCAAACACAATACATATGTATAGAGATTTAGCTCATAATGCATAATGAGTGTTGTGATGACTAGAGTTAAAATAATTTATTTTGGAAGACTTTGTAGAGAATTGAATTTAAAGAGGGGAATAACCAAATTAGAGATAGAATGAACTAGGGAAGGGGACACTTATTATAATGTTATGTTTACATAATGTATATAGAAAAATATATCTTACCCATATTTGTTACAGTACCCAGTCACTCGTTTTTATAGTTGATGGAAAGGACTGTGGAAAGTATTTCAAAGCCCATTTAATGAAAACACGCACAGAAAATTAGAAAAGTAAGAGCAATTAGGGAAAACCTTTAGAGTAAATAAAAGGTCGTCTTAATTGGTATAATAAAATTCACCCAAGTAAAATTGCTGGCTTATTTCTCTTTCTTTTCTAATACTTTTAAAGTATCAATGCATTGCAGAGATATTAACATTTAAATACATCAGAATGGGAAGAAAGCTAGAGTGTCAATCATGTCATTTTTATGAAATTATTCTGAAATCGTTTGAGGCAAAGGAAATGTGATCTAGCTGCTGGGGTGGTGCGCAGCCCTCCAGTGTTAGATCCCTCAAGTGCCACATCCTGCATCTTGTTAAATGTAACTCAGTCGTCTCTATTTCAGCAAAAGGGTCTTTATTTTCATCCGGGCACTGCAGTCTTAAAGTAGACTAAAGCTTAAGTTTGTTTAAAGCTACAATATGATTATTCCTATAAAACAATTAGTGACATTTGAACCACTTTCTGATAGACTCAATTTAATGGGAGTCTAAGTGGCTTCCTACATTTGTTGAATTCACCTTTGAAAATGCTGCTAAATACATTTGAAACAGCATTTTTTGAGGGAATACACTGGACAGATTTTTTAAATTCCATATAGGTTTATCAAACATGAGTCTTTCTTTAAAATCTGCTTAGCATATCCCAAAACTTATGGCCAGTGAATCTAGAAAGTTTTGCCATGGACTGATAATTATGCAAAAATAGAAATTGTAATTCTATTCAGATTGTGACAATTGTATTTTCATACTTCATAATGTTTTGACATCTGGCCATTATAACAAAAAATAAATATGAAAATGGACTTATATTGTAGTGTAATATATCCATAACAATTTATTTTGTGACTCTAAATGATATTTTGTGTGTATCCATTTGTAGATTTAAGAAACTGTTCAAAGATAGTGGTATAATGTTAATCATTGTCCTGTTTCTGCCAGTGTATTTTAACAGTAAAAATAAAGGTAAAGGGAAAATGTTTCTGTTGAAACTATTATAGTAAAACATTCCACTAGAATGGAAAATTAACTTATTTACCAGCCAATCAAGATTCCCTAGTGTTCTGAAAACAGCATGAAAAACAATTCAAACAGTTAAAATACTAAATAGTGCTGTTGACCTATGAGACATAATGACTTAAAATATAAATAGTAGTAGGAAATATTCCCATAATAGTTGTACAGGTGTTTCACCTGTTGACCTAAACTTCTCTGCTTCCTAAAGTTAAGTATAACACTTATCTGGGAAAAAAATTTGCTCTGAAATGTAAATACTGATTCATGAAGCTTGCAACTTAGGTTATTTAAAAAACCACTTGCAGGTTGAGGATTTAGTGCTAATAATGGGTCCTCTACTAATTTAAGGCTTGAGTTACCGTAAAAGATACAACTCTTTCTATACTGTGTAAGCTGTGAAAGGTGGAGGATCTCAAAACCACATCTGGCCAAGTGAGTCACCGGCAGTTTGTTAAGATGTGAAATGCCGCTCTCCTTCAATTTGCAGCTGCCTAGGGTTGCAGGGCTGATTAGAGAAGACAACTTCATGCTTGTTAGTCTAAGACAGGGCTTCTCCACTTGCTGCTGCCTTCTCTACTCTTCACATTTCCATTTAGCTATCTTATTCTTTGTGATCAAACCTCCTGCACTTGATATGTGAATTTGGTGCATTTAAAATCGAACATGTGATACTTAAAGGACAACTTTTCAACACACAGAAGTAATAGCAGCCTATGTTCTCCTTTCCTCTTTTTCATCTAACATTTGCAATGATTCTCAAAGGGTTGTCTTTTCTTTCTGCAAAAGGGCATTTTTGAATCACGGCTTTTTACCAACAATATTTACACGATACCCTGGCCCCCCATATTCAATTCTGATGTCCAGAGGTTTGGTCAAACTCTGACTGCAGAGCACGGCTCCATGCTCTGTGAAGGTGGAAACTCTGCTTGGGAACACTGGCTCTCTTAATATCCTTGTACTGGGTAGTGTCAAATATGATAACTGGTTTGGTCCTAACAGCCATTGGGAAGCTGGGAGATGACCAATCTCATTTGTAGCCAAAGAAACTAAAATTTCAGTTATATTGCTATAAATTGTGATCTTGTGATTTAAACCCAGGTGTCCTGTCTCTTATATGCATTTTCACAATTGTGGTGGCTTTCCTTCTGGGAGTTTTATAAACACCACTCAATTTTTTAAATAAAAAAATAAGAACTTATTGCCATTTGAAAACACTATATATTTGGTAATACTGTAGAATGTTCATTTTGATTAATGTCCGTATTAGCAATATACTGTAATAATTTGCAGGCTATAGGAAATCTGAAGAGAGGTCTTTAATCTGAAAAGAAATCTATAATTGAATAAAAAATAATAATAACAAAAAAAATTTTCCATGCTTTGAAGAAAAGACCAAATGTATTTTATTTTATGGACTATAATGTGGTTACTTTAGCAGCATTTTAAATGAACAAATTAGAACTCTATCAATGTTACTGTCTACACTCCAATCCATGTTTAGTATAAGAGCGTGGAAAACTAGTATAATCGTACCTGCAAAGAAACTATTTCTACCAAACTATTTATTCAAATTGTGAGATTTCTGGGCCTATCTAACATATATTTCCCCTGACCCTTTAATTAATTAATTAATCCATTAATTAATAGGTTAAACTTTACTCTGTGCCAGAGGTTATGCTGAGCACTGAAAATAAAATAATGAGGAAAAGTTTCTGTTCTCTTTGAGATTAGTGTCTGTTGAGGAAATTTATTATAATATAAAGTAGTAAGAGCTAAACTAGATATATACACCTAGCACCACAGAATCATAGAGGAGAGAGCTTCTAGAAGACTCACAAAACATTGTGAAAAAGTATGCAAGCCTTTTTTTAAAAAAAAAGCAATCTTATATCCTGAGTCCCTAATGCAAAATCCTGATATAGGCATATTAACTTTAGGGGACTATAGTAGCCTATAATCAGGAGTAATCCAGCAAAATACATAGACAATTTGTCATCAGGTAGGGTCTTCCACAGCAATAGAGAAAATATTACTAGACAGAATGAAAACAGGTACAGGATTTGATGAAAAGAAAAGAGCAGGAGAGATGTATTATAAGTAAGTAAGTAAATAAATGAATGAATAAATAAATAAATCTCTCTACACCAAAATGAGTACAGAAAGCTTTGTAGATGTTTTTTATCTTTATGGTAGAAAAATATTTTTAAAAAAGATAAATTGGCATTGGTTATCAGGACTATATATCACTAATTCTCAAAAAACTTGTAATTTGTTTTACAAGGCACAATGACTGACACCTAGGCAATTCTCAAAATCTTGTTGAATAAATGGGTAAATATAAAAGAAAAAATTCAAGAAATATAAGTAAAATGGTTTCAAAAGTGACTGGATTTAAGAGTAAAGAAAGAGTATATGTATTTAAAATTGCATCTCTGGAACCAAATTAGGTGTCCTGGGTTACACACAGTAGCAAACACCTACAAACTCACATTGACAGCCCAAGAAATAGATTACCATATTTAGTTTGATTCACTCAAATTTAGTTTTCTTATTTCTCTAAGTGTTTTTATTTTAGCTTAACGGAATTGAAATAGGTTTCACAGTAATTACTGGCAGTAAATTATTTATTAATTAAATAATTATTAAATTGGCAGTAATTATTTAATATGTCAAAACAAGACCACCAAACTATCTGATTGTATCAAAAAACATCAAATGTTATTTCTACAAAATTACACAGCGAGGATTACACTCGTTTAAAATTTTAAGTTCAAAAATTAACTAGTGGGCTTTTTTCCTATGTATCATCAGCACATTATTACAGTTAATTGCTAAACTTTGAGATAATAGAGTTAAAAACTGTGTGAGAATACTATTTGTTGTAGTGGATGTTATTTTTATGTCACAAAGTGTGTTTTATAATATTCTGTCTATTAGATATTTGAGGGCCTTTCAAGTGCTTTAAGTTACTAAAGTTATACATTAACTTTGAAAAAACAAGCAAGAGACTAATCAAATCGCCATTTAAGTCCTCAAGTCAAACGATTTTCAACTTGGATCTGTAATTTAAGAAGATTCAAGGCTGGACATATTGGATGTTATTTTCTCTTTTCATCAATACGGCATGAGAAAATGAATTTATGTTGATTGATTTTCAAAGAGACTTACTCTTTGAATATGCCCTGAGGAAAAATGGTGGAGACTTGAATTTTCTTCATAAATCACTTGTAAATAATAACTGTTAACTAATAAACAAGGCATTTCCTAATCTCTCCCATAAGATGACAGCTGCTCCTGTAGCCAAGACAGTGAAATGAAACCTGGCATATAATTCTAACACCAACCCCACATCTCAAAAGAAAAAAATGGAGGGCATAGACTAGACCAAATGATATTTAACACTTGAAACAATACGGAATAGGGAAGAAAATAATTGAAGTCTTTTCTTCCTAACTCTTGCAATTTGGAGAAATCTGTGCCCTTGAAAAGCAGAATGCACTGTAGTTTTTGAGTCACCATCCGCCAAACAGTTGGTTTTGCCATTATAATAAACCCTTTTAAGGAGCTTTAATTCTAGGTTTCAGCATTTCTGTTCCCTATCGTAATCAGTTTCAAACTCTTTAAAAACATTTTTAAGAAAAGAAAATAGGCTGCTTCCTAGAACATACAGATTTTAGTAAACTTACATCTGAGGTGCAACATTCTTTTCAGTGGTAACAAAGGGAAACTATATGCATCTGCTTTGCCTGAGTCAGATGGAAAGTAGTCCTTTAAACAATACTGCCTAGTTTCTTCACTTTGTTTTATTTAGTACAGATCTGCTTATTTGTTTATTCAGTGAGAAACTGTGTGCTATACCTTTGCTGAAAGCAAATAACTAATAACTTCATGTCCTGAAACACTCAACAGCCAACCTGCTCATTTCATTTGTATTCCAGGGACGCCTCATTTTTTCCTCCTCACTGCCTAGCCTGTACTGATCAGTATTAACAATGGGATTTTTGTCTCACTTGAAAACTTTCTTGTTCCATTTGAGTTGAGGTGGAGACGCTCTCACTTAAAAATAAAACAAAACCACCACCACAATAACAAAAAACCCAAACAGGTATTCTGGTATTTTCAGTGTTTAATTATTGTAATAGATTAATATTCTGGAAAACTGCATTCACTTATCAGATAATCTAATAAAGAAGCTGTAGTGATTACACTTAACTAGGTGAAAAAGGAAAAGTCCCATGTTTAAAACATTTTGAAATGTTGAAAAATATGATCGATTTAAAAAGTCGAAAGAAAAGAGAGACTGTGGAAATGGTAAATTCTGTTCCTATAACTGGATTTTAGCCACTTTTGGCTACATAGACACTAAACATAAAATTTTATGCATCCTTTTTTTGTCACTCTCTTCTGTTCCCCCCCCACAAACTTAATAAAACTCACCTGCTAGCCCTTCGAATCAAATTCTCAAGGAAAGGGAAGCTACCGCCTCACCTTACTGCTAAAGAACTTCCCCTGTAATTTCTGATACCCCTTAATGGTTTAAATTTTTCTTAAAATCTAGAGCCACAGCTAACGTGACTGGCCAGTTTCTGGACCCCTGCATTGATTTAACATCTATCATGTTAATTCATTTGAAAAACAAAAAGGCTTTTAACTGGAGTCCCTATTTACCTTAAATCTCATGATGAACACTGATGTCACACAAGAAGACATAAAACTGTTTTTTCTTAAACTGTTTCAAGTTCAGTTCCGAAGAGGGGCTAGCTTATTTTACTGAGATCTCTGTTCATGGGTGGGTAAGAGGGAAAGAGAGGAGTTAATGCTTCCCTAGAGATTGAATTCCCTCCGCCTTTTACCAATCCTTACTCTCAACTCATGCTTTCACGCGTTGCTTGTACCAAAAGCATTCACAGGGGTCAGATTTTTAGAAAGTTTAACTTAATTTCTTAAATATTGCTTTTAACCTGCTACCACCCACCCCCTGTTCTCAGGGAGTACAGCAATAGTTCTTAAGTAACTACCATTTTTTGGCTAGAATGAATAATACATCAACTGTTTAGTTTTCCCAATTAATAAGATGTCTTTTGATCTTCTAAAGAATGTTTTCACCCACACAATTCTTTTTTAGAAAAAAAAAAAAATTCAACTTCCTGGTACCAGAAAAACCCTCATTAAAAATGAATTTCCAGCATGAGATGTCAGAGCAAGGGCAAATGTTCTACTCTGATATTTGCTGTCATTCTGTTGATCGTAGGCCTTTCTCATATACTAATGAAGCATTCTCTTAAAGGAAAAAAAGGGAGATAGCAGACGTTGAGTGGAAACTAATATAGATTTTTTTTACATGATTCAATTGAATAACGCCTTGGGAACAGTATGGAAATTTGTGTTTGTTTTTTAGTATTGGTTTCCTTCTTGGTGTTGTTTGTTAGGAGAGCTGGTTAACTAACTCCTTTTGAAATTCTTAACTCCATAATTTCTCTTAAAGAGGTCATCTACTTTTGTGGCTGATACACCCTTTGGGGGTGTTTATCTAACCATAGTGAAATGGGGGTAGAGTGGGATTGCAGGGAGGCGCAGGTATGTTTAATGAAGCACACCATAACATCAAGTACACTTAATCCACTCAATCTCTTAAATGTATCTAAACTGTGTTTCTCCTTATATTCTTTTATGCACAAATATAGCAAGAGTTTTTACCTACCACTCACAGAAAGTTTCAGGCTGTCTATAACCTGGGGAAGCACTTGGAATACCATCTCACAAATTAGAACAATTTCTGCTATTAAATTGCAATGTTTATTGCCATCCCAGTTTGTTTCATTAATAAATAACAAATTATAGAAAGTGGACATTTAAAAAATCTACACATTGGTTTTAGCTAACATATGAAAAGATCAAAAATACATTTCCAATGGAGAATTGCTTTAACATGTATCTTCTTTGACTGTACTGGTCTTTACTGAAGAAGAAGAGTTGTGAAGTTGGAAGAGTTGTTCCTCTAGAAAATCAAGCACGCCACCCAGAAAACTGCCTGTCAAGAGTTTTATACTTGGAAGTCTCTGTAATCCATCTCAATATGGAGTGGGGTGAGATTAAAAACTACTGATTTATTTGACAGAAATATATACAACAGCATGCTCATCATATTAAACACCTGCTTAAATTTGACTCTGTAGCAGGACTTAATCACATCTGAAAACTTGAAATTTAAGAAGATATTATAAACTCAGTTGCAAGTAAATTATAGCATAAGATGTAGATTGTGGGTTAGAAAATAATTGAAAATAGAGATACTGCTTTAAGAGAAACAAAATAAGATTTTTCACTTGTACCTTAAAAAAACTCAACGTTAAAAGGTCAATATACTATGTATGACTTTTAAAAACGTAAATGATGCAGTAAAATCAATGGTTAATGTGGCAAATACAGCAGGCTTGACCATGTCAGGGCTGAGGTCACAGATTCTCAGAATAGGGAGTAGATGTTCCTTGGGAGGTGAATCAAAATTCACATTTCACACATGCAGATTTTGATAGATTCTGATGACATCCACCCAAGTCCACCTCAACTTTGCATCTACCTCAATTCAGAAATAGGTTTAACCTTGGTTATCCCTCACATGTTTGGGTGTATAAGAAAAACATTGAAAATAACTTTATTTAACCCTGACCAAAGTCAATTGAGAAAGCAGTAGAAATATAATATTACAAATACTTTGGTAAGTATTTTTCAGGAAGTAGTTCCTTCCTTCCTTCCCCCTTCCTTCCTTCCTCTCTTCCCCCCTTTCTCTCTCCCTCCCTCCCTCCCGCTCTCTCTTTCTTTCCTTCCACAATTAAAAAAATTCTATCTGTGGTCACACTCTTCTACTATTTTATAATTTAATCAGTCTAGAACAGTTATGCTTACATAAAGAATTTCCTATTCTCACATTTTTTTAATTAAAAAAACTACAGATAAGTAAATATAAATGTGAATTCACTAAACTTTCAATTGTTTGAAAAGACCCAAAGATCATAAAAATTTTAGAGGGTAAGAAAAATGTCAAATGTAAATAAGTATATTAAAGTTTTTAAAAAATTTGTGTGTATATAAACATGAGGTGTCAGTGCTACCAAATTCCAGGCTTCAACATTAAGTTATTTATTTTACAAAATAAAGTAATTCTGTCATGATTTTGTGGTTCAAACTCCAGATTGAATGTCTTTCTTCTAAATGGAGTCAATTCTGACCCTCTTTTATCTGAATTTTACCTACAACCTTTTATTTTTCCTGGACAGCATCAAAATGTTTCAGGATTAGACATTACGCAAGTGAAATGGATACATTTCTAAATTTGCTTATCCTGTTTAGTTTTGACAAATATAAACTTGCTCTCCTAGTCTAGGTAACGAGAGCTGGAGAAAAATAAATATTTACAATATATATTAATGACAATGGTACAAGTATTTAAAGTATTTAATCATATGTGGTATTTCAATAGGATAATTCATTAGTCCAGTCTTCTAAATAATCCCAAAGTGACATGAATTCCTCTGCAGAATGTCTATAGAGAGTAATCCATGGAAGACAGACAAGCCTCTTGTCATTTGCAGCCTTAATCCATTGCCTAGAGCGTGAAAAGTGCTCAGGATAACAAGTGTGGGAATCAGTAAAATCAACATTATTTTTGGATTTTATTTTCTTAACAATACTGACTGATCAATAGGCTGGCGGAAACTGACAAATACAATAGGGTCTGTTTGATGAATCAATCTAGTGAAGTAGAAAGAGAATCCCTCCTCTCCCTCCCCCATTCTCCCCCCTTTAAATCCTCTTCATTCTCTTCCCTCTAGTCCACCTACACTCACACAAACACGCGCAGACACACACACACACACAGAGGGAGGGAGAGAGGGAGTTGCTCTTTCTCTATTGGTCTATAGACGTTAAGTAATGAAAGCTGTAGTGACAATGCTTAGGTTATTTTTTATAAGAATACTAAACCACTTTCAATAAGTGTTTATGTTTTTAATTGTAAGACTCCCCCTCTCCTTTCAGCCAAGAAATTTCCGTATTACTGAAATAGAGCTCTCTCCTCCAAATTTCTAATGTGTGCTGTATGTGGGGTTGGGGGCGTGGTGCAGAGTAGAGAGAGTTGGGGAATAAAGAAGGGAAAGTTCTATTCTGTTGATCTTCATATGCCCTTCCTCAAAAAAAAAAAAAACCATAAGGATATCAGATTTGAGAAAAATTGAAAGAAAATACGAAAGGAAATTTAAACACCTCAGACAACATGCCTGTTTAGAAAAGAATTAATGGTGTTTGTATGACTGCCTGAATACATGCATATATGTCCACAGAAAATTTAGTAACCCTTCACCAGCTCATGAAGACACAGAGATATTCTCTTTATGTTGGTCCTTGACACCCAGCAGGGACTTTTGTGAACTTTGTCATCTTCCTCTGCCCTGTAAACCAAAACTAGGGAAGTGGCTTTAATTAATGAGATGTGATGCATTCAAAATGTTAGCCAGAGCATTCCAGGAGCTGGAAAACCATACATGTTTTTAAATTCTGAGTATCCTTTTGAGAATCCCCTGTTGTAATTTATAATTCTCAGTGGACCTATATTTGTCTTGAGCTGATTGTTGAAATGGGCTTTACTAGGAATTTCTTCGCTGAAATTGCAGTGGGGCGGGGGGGAGGGGGTGGTTGATCCAAGGGGGTTTGTTGGGAGGAGAGAATGATTGCTAAAAAGGCTTTAAAACCTCCAGTGGTTAAAGTTATATTGATGAAAAGGACAGACATATATATGCATATCCATATATGTATATAGGCATAAACATACATATAACATACAACGCCCAAGTTCAAGCAGAATTATATAATGAGCATGAGTTGTAAATTATGTAGGTAGCAGAATTCAGATTTTTTTTCATCAAAATCGCACCTAAAAATGGCTATAAAACAACGCTTGCCTTGGGAAGTAAATTTATAGCTACATGCCTTTCACAGGCACGCTGGAGTGTTCTGCTCCGGGCTCTAATCTCTACGAGATGTTTTTTGCATGTGTTGTGTGACAGGAGGGAAGGGGAGTGGGCTGAGCTCGCCTGTTCTCCCATTGTCAGCCAGTCTAGTGAGTGTTGGGAAAACCTGTCTGTGGGATCTTGTGTCATCTCTCCCTACATGTGTACAGGAAAAGTCCGCGCTGCTCACGATTCCCCCCTCTCTCTCCCACCCTCTCTCTCTTTCTCTCTCTCTCTCTCTCTCTCTCTCTTTCTCTCTCTCTCTCTCTGTTCCCCTTTCATTCTGCTTCCCCGGAGCCGAATGAAGCAGGGAGCAGGGTTAGAGTCCGCCAGCTATCAGAAGAGTCTAGATAAAAGGAACTGCTTCTTGAGCACCACTGCTGCAGCCCTTGTTGATTTTTTTTTCTTTCCACACAACAGTTGTGCCTCATTATCCGGTGCCTGGCTCGATTTTTTTTTTTTTTTTGGGGGGGGGGAGGGTTTGAAGTTTCTGGGCTTCAGTGACTGTTACAGAAGAAGAGGTGTTAGTGTTGCCTGGAGGTCTTGATTGTCTGCATTTATGAATGAAACTGACCTAAATCACCTGTTACCTCCAGTTTCCAGATTGTTTGAACTTCTGTGGCCGCACAATACAGGACCCGAGACTGAAGCAGCATAGGACCCACAGCGTCTGCAGCATGGGCTGGTTCGCTAGGATTGTCTGTCTTTTCTGGGCAGTGTTACTTACAGCAAGAGCAAACTATCAAAACGGGAAGAACAATGTGCCAAGGCTGAAATTATCCTACAAAGGTAAGTTTTTCTTTTCCTTTTATTTGGCTAGCTTTCTAATGCCCCCCTGCCCCCTGCCTTTTCATTCCTTGAACTCCCTCCCAATCTAAACCGTAAAACCTTTAGTTTAACCTGGGAAACCTTTGTGATCGTGTGTGTCTTTTGGAGATGATTGAAACACTTTTTTATAAAAGCATGGCTTCTGTTGGGTATATGACAATTTAAATGCAAACAAAGAACATTTAATCACATTTGCAGAGAAAAGCTGAATGCCTGGTAAATGCTGATCTATGTATGTGATCATATATCCTGATAATTTTTCTGACTCTACTCCTATTAAAATATTTTTAAAAACCACTATTGCAACAATGGTCTCTTTGTAGATGTGAGCGCCTCACCTATAATAATTATTATGATAAATTGTATTTTCTTAGTTTTAGACAGTAAATGGTTAATTGTCATCATGAATATTCAGTTTGTTCAAATCTGACAATCAGATGCTTAACATAAGCAGTAGATCATGGTTTGCCAAGAGAATATAAACTGGAGAGAACAGACTAGTTTTTCCAGTGTGTTATGATTGTACAAAAGACTGTGTATTTGGCTAATTGGTGCAAAGCTAAAGCCTTTGAAATGTAATGTTATTTGATTCTATATGTACTTCAGTGAGAACTGAAGAGATATTACTTTCTAGTTGTACAGCTCGCTGTGTGAACTTCTTTTCAAAAAAAGTATAAATTTAAGAAGAAAAAAAAAGCCTTATCACATGATCGGTCTGGTTACATCTTAATGTGTATGCTTGGTTTTTAATGAGGATTTTAAAGAAAATATTTGTTCTGTATTTGTTTAGATAGATTTTATAGATAGATATATAACATCATGCTAATATGGATTCCAACATGATATATATAACTTTTAATGGAAGAGAATATTTCTATAACTGAGGTATTATTAAAATGGAGTTGAAGATTAAACTGTTTTAACTCAAGTAGTTTTACTCCCTAGGGTGTTGCTTTCTTATGATTCTCAAATTTCTACAGTTGGGGGTGGGGCAATAAGAAGCTTCAATTATATTTCGTTTTTAGCCTATGATGTGAAAGAAAATTATTGCATCTATCTGTAGAGATGTCTGTCTACTGTACTTTGCTCTTATGCCAGAAAAGATATTCTTTAATTTTCACATGATGGGGAACATCTCTTTCTGAGTACTCTAGTGTGAATGAGAACCACAAAATAGGAAAGACAGATGTAATTTTTCACACTTTGGATTAGAAAATGAAACACCTACTAAATGTGTTTGTTTGTATTTAATACTTAGATAAAATACATTGAATTGGAAAATATATTTATTTTTACTATAATTTTTTGGTTATTAAAATGAGAATGAATTTTAAACATTAGCAAACAGAATTGCAACTGTACTCATTATATAAGGTTTTTAAAAATAATCATATGGCATCCATTAAATATTTAATTAAATCCCAATTGTCTCTTTATATAGTAACTGTCTTTAAATTATTTTCCTAGTATATGATATTATGGTATCTGTGTTTTCATCAGTTTTTGTTTTCTATTTTTACTCTTTGAGAGTATTTCATCCAATGATTCTTAGGTTAATCGTCCACTTTCTTCAAGTTTTTATCCTCATGAGTAAGTTTTACATACGAGTTTACTTCCTGAAGATGTGAATAGCTATATGCTATAATTTTGGAGTAAGTTTGAAACATGACATGCATTTTAAAAATCTACTATATTTGGAGATACTTGTCTAAGTGCTAAATAAATTGCAAAATCAGTAGGAATTGAGAATTATACTTATTTATTTTACAAGAATTTTATTTCCATGATAATGGATTACTCTCCATTAATAGAAGAGGCACCAGTTCTTTCTACATCTTAAAATATAGCATTTAATTAGAATAGCCCTTTGTTATATACAAATGCTTTAAACTTGTCTAATGAAGTGAGTTGTATATATTGACAAGATGTATATATTTGAAATTGTCTCTATGAGCTCCTTTTAGCAATGGTATCCATTAGAATTATTCAGCTTTCCTTTAAACCAAAAACTGCCCTACAGCTACATAACAATTCTATTGATATACATAGAGTTTGCCAATTTGGTAAAACAAACTGTGAAATGAACAACAGCAAAAAGAATAATAGGGATGGCCCATGCAATTTTTCTTCTGTCATTTTATTGGTCTGTCATTACCTTTTTGTCTCTACATGTACACTTGTTTTGCCAAAGCAACTGCCTGGTAGCCAATTGTCAGTACTTTGTTTCTAAGCTGTAATAGAGTTTTTTTTTTTTTTTAGCTACTTCTTTTTCCTCCTTAATTAAATGTCAAACACAGTTAAAACATCCACTGCTTTGCCCTTAAAAATATTCCAGCATGATTCATGAAGAGTTAAATCCCTGCCAACCCTAATTTCCCATGGTCACTTGTTTTCAAAGATCCACCATTAACCCTCTCATTGCTCAGGTTGCCAAGACGAAGTTTCAGGCAATCACTGTGCTTACTTTCTACTTGTCATTTTGCCTGGTAGGAGATAAAAGAGATTTGATATGTTAAATGAGAAAGAAAAAGAAGTAAGAACAAGAAGGCAGACTTTGTAGTGGATATACATACATATCTAATAAGGTACCTCTTCACTTTCTAGGAATTGAATAGATGTTTTCAGGACCATCTGGAGAAGTGATAATATTAGAAAAATGGGGTAGGCTGGCTTTTCCTCTGAACCAATCTGATTTAGAATCTTTGCGGGGGAAGCAAATGTGAGAACTCTGTAAATCTCAGCAGTCACATACAAATTATCCTCAAGAAACATTCACTCAGAGATACTTTTCCCTTCCTTAATTTCATGTAACATAGCTAAATGTTATAATGCTTCTTTTTAAAATTGATGAATAACTGTTTATTTGCCCTACAAAACTAGTCAAATTTCACTTTTCTCATGAAATACCAGATTATCATAAAATCTTCCTTTTGGAATGTGTGGTACAATGAAGACTTCAGAAAAACCTATGGAAATCACAAGGAAATAAATTAGGTCTGGGGTTTTAAACAAATGACAAACATTCCATCACTCAGTGTAATGAGCTTTTCCAGGACATTGTGTGCTTCAGTTTTAGTAGAAATCAAAGACACATGCAAGTCTGAATGTGACGGTGATCATGTGAATCCAAAGATTAAATCAGTGCCTTTAACTTTACCTTCATAGGGAGGACTTAGTAAATAGCCCTTAAATAAATGGTAGACATTTCAGAGGCTTTCTTGTCATACTTTGTAAAGGCTTTTTTTTTTGTTTTTTTTTCCAGAGTCAAATTGTTTAATTATTGTAAGAATGAGATTATTAGTTAAATCAAAATTCTCAGACATATCTTTCTGATAGATGATAATGTTTAATTAAAATTTATGAATTAAAATTTGCAAAACCTTTTTTATTTGCCATTATTCAATATATTATGACCCCTTCAAAATTTAATTTGTATGAATAATGATTTACTAATTAAACTTGTTGATTTTTCTGGGATTTTCATTAGTCTGCCAAAGCACAAACATATATTTACATATTCATACATATATGTGTACACATATATGAATAGGTGAATATACCTGAAAGACAAAATTTATGTTAATATTTTAGAGTTAATAAAAGCAATCTTGGCAATCTACAGGTGGTAAATTATAATAAAATACTTTACAAATAAAATTGTTATTGGTTTTAAAGATAGTCATATGTTAAATTACATATGTATATTATAGCAGACATGATCTTTTTTTAAATATTTATTTATCTTTGGCTGCATTGGGTCCTCGCTGCTCTGCACGGGCTTCCTCTGGTTGCAGTGAGCGGGGACTACTCTTTGTTGTGGTGCGTGGGCTTCTCATTGCGGTGGCTTCTCTTGTTGCAGAGCACGGGCTCTAGGCGTGCGGGCTTCAGTAGTTGTGGCATGCAGGCCCAGTAGTTGTGGCTCCCAGGCTCTAGAGAGCAGTCTCAGTAGTTGTGGTGCACGGGCTTAGTTGCTCCATGGCATGTGGGATCTTCCTGGACCAGGGCTCGAACCCGTGTTCCCTGCATTGGCAGGCAGATTCTTAACCACTGCACCACCGGGGAAGCCCCAGGCGTGATCTTTTGAGTCTCATGAAAAGTCTTCATGAATATCTCAAGTATTCAAATAATAATATAAAATGGAATTTGTCTTATACTGGAAATCTCCTCATAGCTAAAATGGAATGTGTCTTTGAAAAGTAGGGTAATAACATATATATTTTCACAGAGCAAAGACATTATAAATTCTTTGCAGTACTTTATCTACAGTAGTCACTGCATATATGGCATCAGATCTCTTATTTGCTGATTCTTATTTAGCATGGCCTTTTCTTCCCAAATTCTATTAACTTTAAAAATCCTGTTTTGGTTCTGAAGTCTTTGATTTGAGCACGATGAAAACTAGAACTTTTTATTTATCTACTCAACAAGTATATCCAGGCAAAATAGTAAAAAACAAAATAAAACAAAATGCACAGTATCACATCTCGCGATCCAGTGCTGGTCAGATCAAATGAGAGCTAGTGAAAGTCTCCAGTTTGAGACTTCTCTGTTTGGAGCTGCTATCCAGATTGGCCTTTGAAATAATAACTTATTAGTGCAGACTTTGGCAAGTAAGAAAATGACTGAGACCATAAAACCACCCCATGTAAGATAACCCACCAACTTTTGATAAGGATGTGCAGTCTTTAATAGCTTAAGGAAACCTGAATACTGAAGAGATGAATTTTCCAATTCTAACTTTTTTAGGTTGTTATTTCTCTTCATATAAATTATTTCCTAGACTCCACTATTGTCAGTGATATGAAATGCCTAAATATTTAGGAAACTAAATAGAGGTATAGATCTGTGATAACTAATTTTTCTTTCTTTTTTTCATTATCATACATCAATCAAACATGATTTAAAAATATATTGTGTGGGCTTCCCTGGTGGTGCAGTGGTTGAGAGTCCGCCTGCCGATGCAGGGGGCGCGGGTTCGTGCCCCGGTCCGGGAGGATCCCACGTGCCGCGGAGTGGCTGGGCCCGTGAGCCATGGCCACTGAGCCTGTGCGTCCGGACCCTGTGCTCCGCAACGGGAGAGGACACAACGGTGAGAGGCCCGCGTACCGCAAAACAAACAAACAAACAAACAAAAAATATGTTGTGATTTTCAGTCTATTTTATTTAAATTTTATATTGAAGAATTAATGCTATTAAAGGATTTTTCAGGAATAAATTTAATTGGAATCCATCAGTATGATTGCATATGTTCCTAGTAACAAAATAAAAGTTAAAGTGTTGGTTGCAGAGCATAATGTATTTCTGTTTAGTGTGAATATATAGTTGTATTTGAGATGTGAGCTTTAAGTAACTTATAAAGTTATCAAGAACTTAAGTCAGCTGTAAGGAAGTGTGTGGTTTAACTTCTTATCCCAGTTTCTCTCATTTAAACTTCAGCGGTACACCTACGTATCACAGTTACCAAGATCAAAATATCACATGCACCTTTACATCATTTTGGAGAACTGTAAAATCTAAAGTCAGGACTATTTTAAATAGAAATTATACTTGAGTTTTTAAAAATCTTCCAGTACTGAAATAAATTTTTAATTGATCATTATCTATAACATTCATTTACAAGGTCATGATATTATAGCATAGAGTTACATATTAATTGATGAAGACATTGCACTTATCAAACCTTCATGAAAATAAAAACCTATGATAAAATGATCCATTAATGCAAAGCTGTAAGTAAAATCTCCAAAACTCATGACAGTATCTAAGTTTAGTTCATGAGGTGAAAGCTGATTTTAAAAAGACCAGCAGTTGTAAACATAAGTTAGAACCAGTGTGAATCTTGGGATGGATTTTACCCTTCATGACTTCTAAGGTGCTGTTTAAAGGAACTACTATGATATGCAGTTCTATGCTTCCGCTAATAGGTGGCACTAGCAATTTGAGACAGTTCTTTCATTAGTTTGGAAATGGGAAGGCTGCTAGGATAAATACACACAGAGTAGTGTGTGTGGAGGCCAAGCTTGGAGAAACTGGCATGAGAGTCAGGATACGTAACAAGCACAAAATAGAAGCATTAGTTAAAATGGAATTTGCTACAGAATTTGATGTGCTCTTTACATTTATTGGTACCTTCTGACCCTCAAAAAGTAGATTGTTGTAACCAAAATTAAATAAGTAAATAATGTAATTTAATTTAAATGAGAATTTACAGTGCAATTGGTCTATAAAATGTAAACAAAATAATGAGTGAAGTAGTAGTACCAAACAATCGGAGTGATGGAAGGACATTGTCCTGTGGATATGTATAAATAATACATATATAATTATTTTAAGCCTGAATCATAAAGTGCACCTAACAGAGCAAGGCAGCCTGCCTGTGGCACATTATCACCATCATTATAATTGGAGATTGGCTAGTTGAGAAGGTAAAATAATGTTTAGAAAATCACATTTGGTATACTTTTAAAAGAATGACTCCTTCAGATTTGTAGGTTGTTTTAAATTATTATCATAATTAAACATACCAAAGAACCAATAAATTCTATCTGACACAAATAAGTCTAAATGTCTTCAGTTACTATCTCCTTCTATTGCCAAAACATAAACATCAGTATAAATAGAGAATTTGCACACTATTTCCAGACAGTAACAAAGCTGGACTCTGTCAAACCCAGGATAAGAGGATATACAATTTATACTTGAATTAGGGAATAAAGATAAGTAAAAATAAAATTCTGTTGAATAAATATGAAGCATGAATTGGTCTTAGTATTTTCTACAAGCTTAGAGTAAAACTGAAAGGGACCACGAATTTAGGGAGTCTTGTCATCTCTTGAATGAGTCATTAAAACTACATTTCCAGGTTTCCTTTGCTTGAAGAGATGTGCCGTGGGAAACAATGTTGACCAAAACTTTACAGTAACTTACTTTGTTGCTGCAATCATAAACATGTCTTTGGATAAAATATAACATCGCCCGCTTGAGTCTTCATCAGCAAACTAAATGAAGCTTAGTTCTATTGAATATGTCCAATGAGTTCTTTAGTCCAGAAAACTACTTATGTGGATCATCTTTGTTGTGTCAGATTGCAAGGTTCTAAGGCCAGATTGTATGGTTTTTCATTGGTATAATCTCAAAGGCTAGCACAGTCACTCATTGAATGAACTTGTGCTTCATTGGATACACCTTGTTTTTAAATGCAAAGTATACCTGTTTATAAGTGAGTAAAAAATTAAGCAAATCTGTAATAAATCAATTCATTATAAGTGAATAGTACATTATAATGTGGTAGAGAAAGTAAAGTCAGTTCTAAATGCTAAGGTAGGAGGGTATCAATGGAGGCATTTAGATGCACGCAAAGGGCAGTGGTATCTCCACAAATAGAGTCTCCTCTGAGCCAAGCCTGTTCCAGCACTGAATCAGAAAGTGTCTGGGTCACCTTTGTTTGCCTGCAAGTAGGAGATGGAAAATATATCACAATAAATGCATCTTAGAAGACTCTAGGAGAGAAATTATTTCATTCCTTTCAACAAATACCCTGAGTTTCCTTATTATTGTATCACAGTACACACAACAAGAGAAGAAAGTGAGTGAGACGATTCTAAATTCAAATAGTGGCTAAACACATACTGTCTCCTCATCGCTCTTACTGTATCTGGATTTTTGTGTGGAACAAACCAGTCCTACCAAACGAAGTTGAAAATGCAATCATTTAAAAGTTTAAATTGACTAGATTTCATTGTCCACACTTTTGGGAGAATCCTGGCTTTGCTCTCTGACAACTTGCTAAGATTAGTGTTGCAGAGCCTTCCTTGCTTCTTCTTACCCTTGATTCCACTTATCAAGAGCAGCAGTTACTCATTGCCCCTTGCTTTTCATCTCCAAGTAAGCCTCTGTCTTACTTTGGCTCTGTGCTCTATGGCCTGGGACCACCACCTACTTCCACCCTCAGCCCTTGCTCCCAAACCCCACCTGCCCAGGAGAGGAGATGTGATAAGAAAGAGCCACAGGAATCTTTGTTTAAGTGTGATGTGCAAAATATATGTTGAGTGTGTTGTTTAAGATCCCAATCTTATATAATCGAGAGGGTGAGTGAGAACAGTAGGCTACTTTCCTTAGTCCACTTGTAGGTCTATAACTGATATCTAGAATATAAATTAATGTACAATGCTTGACTTTACAGTCTTATAAAATATATGTTAGTCTTGTGACAAGGTAGAAGTATCAATAGGAAAGGAAATAATACAACTACCCAGAGTGCTATTACATACAAATCATAGTTATTCATGGTGTTTAAAAATGATTAAGTCCTAGTCCAAACCCTTCTGGAGTATATTTGGGGAAAGCCAAAACAAAGTTCTTTATGCCTGAGATCAAATCAAAACTATACAAGCACTTGTGAGTCTTTATAATATGTGCAGAAATTTTAATTTTTATCTTCAAATTTGAAATTTCAAGAGAATAGCCTCTGCTCCATTGTAATCATCCTTTAAGAATTAGTTTAAATGAACCTAGGTTTTCATTAGCTATGCAAACTTCAATTATTTACAAAAATAAGTTATGATAAATAATAAGCATTTCTTACTTGTATTTTATATGTAAGACAAACACATAAAACCATATAAGGCAACTGGTAGATTTCTTCATAAATAAGTAGATTCTTGGATAAATAAAGTGAATATATAATGGGACTTCTGAGGAAGGTGGTATCACATCTACCTAAAGACTTGAGGGAATTTTGTAAAATAAGGCATAAGGAAGGTGGGCCTTGAGAGACAAGAAGTATGTGAGAAGGCAGAAATAGAAAAAAGTGACAATTACCACTATCAAAAAATATTTGGGGGGTATTTTTTTACAAAAGCAATATATTTTATAAAGTATGTAATAATACAGTTATATATATATTTTTATGCATTCAAATGTGATATGGAAACAAGTGTGTCCTTTAACAAGGGGAACTTAAAGTTGCAGTATGTCAGGCTAGGAATGTCATCTAGTTAACAGGTGTTTGTCTATGTTTGACTGAAAATGAGAGTAAGACAGACAAGTGGCACATCCTTGAAAGACTTTTCCACAGTGGTCACAGTGGTCATTTGGGCTTATTCCATCTCTCCTTTGAGATTTATCTATAAAGTATATGAGACAAGCTTCTTTCTAACCAAAGGAGAAAAGAGGAAAGTTGAGTTTTGTTATCCAGTATAGAAAACACTTTGACTATTGTTCCTTGAAATTATAAAATATACTGGTTTAGAATGCAGGTTTCTTCTTGTTCTCCTAGTTAATTCCTTTTTTTTTCTGCTTTACTCTATTATTTCTGTAACCAATCCACCAACAATTTTGAAAAGAACAACTGCTATTTTATAAATCCTATTTGTTTTTAATATGAAGACACCCATATCATCTATGTGATGATCAAGTATTAAAATGTCCCTTTAACTGTGTATTCCTGTTATGTGCCACGTCTTTAAATGCAAAGTCATATATTACATATATTTTAATTTGCTTAGCACTTTGTTATCATTCAGGATGTTCCTCTGGCTCACTTAAGAAGGAAACTTAGTTTCAGAACCAACAGGCTAGTAAAATCTTGGAACATTTCATAACATCTTAGACAAACCTGTAGGTTCGTGGTATTTTGCAACACAAACTGCAAAATGTTACTTCTGTAATTTTGGTCATAATAGAATAATCTCTTGTACTTGCAGAATTATATATAGATGAAGAGCTACACAAATCAGTGTGTTTCTACGTAGTTCATATGTATGTGTATCCATAACAAATACCAGAAAAGTTACATTCAACTCATTATTTTTCTAAATCACATCGTGTTTGAGAATTATGGAAAATGGAATGCCAATCACTAGAACACAGACTGAGGCAAAAGGTCATGGGAGACTGTCTCTCCCTTTGCTCGATGGCAGGTCTTGAGTGGTTCAGGACTGGCCATGATTTTCTGTCCTTTAGTGGTTGACCTTACCAGAGCATCTTCTACTGTGCAGTGCTGCTGCCTAGGCAAGTTCCCTGCTCTCTCTTAGGCACTAGCACTCTGGGAAGTTACCAAATTGCCTCTTTCAGTAGCCCTTCCATTAAGACTTATCAGCCTCTTGGCTTCACGTCATGTAGTGTCTTTCCTCTAAAAGCACGCAGGTCCTCTTAGGTCCTTCCACCTCCAGAATGCAGTGTGTGAGCAGGTCCCGTTAGTACAATAGCCTTTCTTCTTTCCAGACTTGAAATAAATGATCTTTTTAACTGGTCCTGGCCACCCTCCTGTACCCCTTTTCTCTGGAAGTACAAAGTCTTCAACCCACACTTTCTTATCCTATCCAAATAGATCTCCTCTAAGTATATCATTTGGAAAACAAAATCTGTTAATTTTCCCCTGGGGGTATAGAAAAAGTTTCTAGGCCTCAAAAATTAAAAGCCTTTCTGTCTCTCTTGGGAAGAGGCTAGGAAGCTTTCATTTTTAGCAGATTAATCTACAGAAATTAAATGGAAATTTCTTAATTAGGTAACTGCCACATTAAATTTTCTCTAAGGGCTCTCTTCTACACACATACACCTAAAGCTAGACATCGTGCCTAGAACAGAGAGTGTGGTGCTCATATATTTTAGTCTAAATGTCTCAACTTTACATCTATAAAATATGCTGATTAAAGGACAAACAAATTAGTCTTCTCGACCCGTGAGATGTAGAAGTGTCCCACAACTGATGAGTGGGAAGGAAAGCACAGCAGAAAGCTGACAACTGGAGAGCATGAGCCACGGTTACCCAGGGAGCTCTTCCCAGTCTGCCCGTGCCCCTGCTTGGGAAAATTACTTTCCCAGATGCTACAAGGTCTGGGAACCAGTTGCTGAGTAAGCTGGGGGCTTTTGCATGTACCCCTTCCACAGAGCAAAGGCCACAGAAAATCTACACTTGGATCTGTCACAGGGAACCCCACCTCAACTTGTTTGTTCCAAAGTATACTCACACTCCTCTCTAAACTTGTTTATCCTCTTTGTTCCCAATTTCAGGGATTGTTGTCATTTTGTCCTAGTTGTTCAGACCACTAGCATCTTTGCCTTCCCCTTGCAGACTCTCCCCATATCTAACCAGTCTCAGTGTTCTATGGATTCTCCCTCTTGAGTTCATCCCTCAAATCTTTCCTCTTCTCTCCTCCGGGTTAAGTCAGGCTTTTATCATTACTTGCCCTGTTATGACAGCAGTCGCCTATAATTATCTCTTCTTTCTGTCATTACTGGCTACACCGCTTTCTGAAATGCAAATCTAATTATGCCTTTCCTTTTTAAAAAGTCCCTACTGATTATAGCCCAATCTCTTTAGTTTTACCTAGAAGGATGATTCACCTAAAGTAGTCTAGGGCACAGAGGGGCTATTTGGAGGGCCTGCCATGGTTCAACTATGAGGAGATTAATGCCAGAATAAGGATCATGATAATTGAAATGAGAAAGAAAGGCTTGGAGATGAGACACATTGAACGTATAGAAAAATTGGGTTTGGTGAATGATTGTGTGTAGGGAGGATCTGAAGAATTCGAGAACAATAAGTTTTAAATTTTCTGCAACTAGGAGTATTATACAACAATTGATAGTATCTGGAAAGTGAAACTCTCTTCACCTACAGCCCAACCATGCCCCAATATAGTACTCCCTTCACATCACCCCTGTGACCTTGCTGTTGCATGTCCTCCCACCCTCTGAGTTGTGTACTGACACTGTCCTCTCAAACAGACATCAACTTGAGTATCACCTTTGGCAAGGCTTTTGAAGAGGCAGAGAAACATAGGTAGAAACATAATATGGCACCTGTCCTGAAGAAACTTAGTATTTGGAAGACGGAAGGTGAGAAAACACAGATTGTCAACTTTGTAAGATCACACCTGCTCTTTATCTATCTTATATTCTCAGTCAAGTACAGAGTCTTGTGCATGACAGAGCCTTACTAAATACTCCTTGAACGAAGTGATAGGAGGTGGCTGGTAATCATTCCAGGTGAGAGGGCTAAGGAGCAGAGGTGAAACCATACAAACAATGGATTTGAGAACAAAACATAGCCCAGTTTAAAGGTTTGTAAAATCAAGTAGTGAAATATTTGATTGGAAGAAAAATAATTTAAGGCTACGGAAGCAGTTCAAATACTGATAAACGGTAGGGAACTCTGAAACAGAGTTTACAGGATTTAAACTTTAGATTAGAGTAATACATGATGAAATTTTTTTAAGTTTATGAGTGCCATGTGCGAAGCAATGCTTTAGGCATCCCAAATCCCGGGAGTAGGGCTTCAGTTCTGAATTACTGAGTCATCATCTGAGATGCAGAAACAAGATTCTGTAACAAGACTTATAACTCAGGTTAGGCTTCACGTAATGACCTTGTTATCCTGGGGTACAGAGACTTCATATGTGGGCATGTAGCTCACCTTATCTACACAGAGCATATGTTTTCCCATGTCTAGATAAATGCAAGTTATACTTCAGAAAAACTGCAGATATTTATGATTTCATGTAAAATTGTAAATTCCAACAGTCGAGTGTCATTTAGGATATAGCTTTACCTAAAAATATTCTACATTATGTACTAATTCCTTGAAATATTCTTAAGTTTATGGCAGACTATACATGTAAAACTTCTGATGAGGAGTGATACATGCATTATACTGTGTCACAAAGTCACTATTTAGGCAAAGCAAGGTATCAAAGGTGACTTTTTTTTTACCCCGATCACCATATTATATGAGTTCATCATTCTTTTGATGAATTTTTCTCTTTTCTCCTGGGCTGGAAAGCAGAGATTCACTCCTTTGCATTTGATTCTAACTAGATAAAATTAGAAGCTGTCCTCAGAGCAGCTACTCCTAAGACTCAGATTCCCTGTTTGGCTCTCACATGCTGACCCAGAGCCATGGAGTTTTCTTACTTTCACTGCATGTTTTTCATGTTCAGTAGGGTCTCAGCCTTCTTTTGCTTCCCAGGGTACTTATTCAGAAAAGAATTAAGGTTCCCTCTGTTCACTCTAACAGAGTAGACATCCGTTCTCTATCATTCAACCCCCTAATCCAGACAGATTCTTGAGAAAGATTTCTAGCATAACAACAAAATGAGACCCAGTGACTCAAACAAATAGTTTCTTTCTGGCACGCATAAAATCATTTAGCAAGGCACAGTGTCTGTTGCGCCTACTGTTTCATCAGAAACGAGATTACTACTTATCTGATTGGCTTTGCTCTTTAGCTGTCAAATTGGAAAAAAACTGTCTACTCTATGACAGTACTTCTGTTCCCATCTATATAAACATCTGCACATTAATTCTGAAAGAATCTGTTTAGTCTATTCGAAGCAGATGCCATATAAGGGAGTGAAATGAGCAATGTTATAGCGATTGATTTCTTTAGTACAGGTCTCAGTCCAGAATATTGAACTGTACCGCAAGCAACATACACTAAGGGTCATAGTCTCCCGAACAGATTCTCCATGGTACATATTACACCATCTTTTTCATACAAATTAGTTTTCTTTATAGAGCTAATAGCAGATTTACTGCCTTTTCACATTTACTAAAGAATAAAATTTCACATTCTTGGAGTATACAAAATGATAGCACATATTCAATTAAAATTATATATATTTGATCATATGTGTTGTCATTATTTAGTATTACTGAATAGTAAGTCATGCTGTGTTTACAGAGTTCAAGTATCTATTTGCTGGCCTTTTGAAAATTAGTGGCCTTTTTGAATTTAGCTGCTGGAACAAAAATTTCACCAATACAAGAGGGATCTAAGCATAGCAAAGAAAGCAGTGAATCGACTCTGGCATTTTCTAGGTGTTAGGACTCTGGCATGTATTTTAGCCTCAGGTTGCTCTTCTCTAACATGGGGAGAATAGCTACTTTACGGTAGCTCTTATTGGGATATTGACAATACACGTGTAAGGTGTTCAGTCAGTGCTTGGTACATGGAAGAGATTCATTAACTATTAATTCCTTGTGGCAGATTAATAATTGCATAGGTTCTAGGTTACAGTGTTTTGCTGTAACAGGGTTACAAGGTATGCATGCATGCATTCTCTAGCTATTATGCTTATTTTGTGAACGAAATTAATAAATGCTAATAATACAAAGACAATCACAGTTATTATATTTGTAATGTGCTTCTTTCAGAGACACGTAGCATAATAGTCCGAATCTTTGAAAACATGAAGTTTGTCAATGTCGGCTGGTCAGTGAATACAAGAGAACCCTTTGTGAAAAGCTAGTGTTGCAAGTATACAGTTGTAAAAAAATTTTAAAAGCTGAGTCTAACATTCAGCCTTTCAGTCCTACATAAATGCCCTTAAATGTCTTGGTGTTGACTTGTTGCTTGTCACAGTTCTAAGTGTGGACTATGGATGAGGGTATACATGATACTAACCATGAGAGGACTTCCCTGGTGGTGCAGTGGTTAAGAATCTGCCTGCCAATGCAGGGGACACCAGTTGGATCCCTGGTCTGGGAAGATCCCACATGCCATGGAGCAACTAAACCCGTGCGCCACAACTACTGAGCCTGTGCTCTAGAGCCCACGAGCCACAACTACTGAAGCCCGTGTGCTCTAGGGCCCATGCTGCGCAGCAAGGGAAGCCACCGCAATGAGAAGCCCGCACACCTCGACAAAGAGTAGCCCCCGCTTGCCGCAACTAGAGAAAGTCCATGTGCAGCAACAAAGACCCAACACAGCCAATAAATAAATAAATAAATTAATTAATTAAAGAAACACTAATTATGGGGATGAAAGCAGACATGATTTTTAGGTCTTCTGGCTCTCAATACTTAGTGAGCCAGGCTGAGCAAAGGAGCACCTGTTTCTTTGCCTGCATCTCGCAGATTATAAGTTCCAGTTTGTGTTTTCAACATGAACCAATGTCAGCCATTTAATATTCAGTAAAAATAACCAGGAAATGACTAGTTTTATTAGCTCCTGTACTTATAGCATATCCTGTCAAATGGTGTAATGGTTGCCTTGAATATTATTTTGTTATGACTTGGTCCATGAAGACACAACATCCTTCATGACAACTTAAAAAGTATTGAATCCACAGAGGAATTAACACAATATTCCCATTTAATATGTCCCCGAGTCTGAATGAAACATTGTAGATATGAAGTCTGAGTCTTTCAGACCAATTCTATGAACCTCCTGTGATGGCGAATAACCCACTAGCAGGAAAAAGGATATGCAGTCATTCGAGAAAATAAACTTGCAGTCTGAAGCTAGTAAATAGAATGAAGAACATGTTCGGAGCCGCTTAAAGGGGCTTTTGTCTAATAGAAGACACTGGGAAGCCAGACTGGGCAATCTAGACGTTGTCAGAAGGGGAGGTGACACTAACCACAGTTGGCTTTTGAAGGACTTTTCTGGAAGGCAGAATTCCTTTGGAAAACACTTTATGCACCAGCATGAATAAGTTTCTGAGGTACTCTAGACAAAGATGAATTTTATTTCTTTGTGGCTTTAGCAATATTACAATGCTCATAAACTCTTTTACCTTATGCCAGACATGTGGAAGCAATCAGTATATGTAAATGATATGTGAAGGTGAGGCATAGTTTTAGCTTAAAAACTTAGACTGTCTGTGGTTATAAATTATAACCACATCACAAAGAGATACTCACCTTTTAATAGTAACTTAAATGTAAAAATAATCAGCGATGAATTCTTAAAACTGCTAGTGTTTTCTTAGTAAAGTACAATAAATGTAAAATATAGTGCTACTTTGTGCTGTTACATTATTTTTCGGACACAACATTTAAAGGCAAATATTTTTTACCTTAAGTAATTATTAAAATGTAAGTAGCTGTAGTTAGACATAATTACATCAGTCTATCTCTGAAAAACTACTTTTTTTGCCAAGGGTTGCATTTTAGATTAACTCCAGTTGCCCTGTATTAATATTAATGCCCCCCTTTTTCTGTTAACATGATATCAATTTGGTTTTTGCCTATAATATGCTTTTTATATTTATATATATGTGTGTATATATGTATTCCTATGCTTTGTAACATTTCATAAATTTTGAACATATAAACCTGAATCAAATCTCCCGGCAAAGGAAACAGATATAATCAAAATAAATGTTTCCCTTTCTTTAAATTCAAAACAATGAAACTCTTAGTCTCAATATGATGGTGCTGTGCCTCTTTTAAAATATTTTTACCATCTGCTCTATGTAAAGCTGGATATTAAAATAACAGGAGTTCAAAGTAGTTAGACACACACACACAACTACTAGAGGGAAAGAAAGTAAAATAAAATAAATCAAAGATGAATATTTAAACATGAATTTATCATCTTTTCAATGAAAAAAAATCATATTTTGTTAGACTGAAATCAGGTCTGTTATATCCCCAATTTACTCATAGTAAAACAAACAAAACTCATTCTAACATATGTACTCGAGAGAAC
Source organism: Physeter macrocephalus (assembly GCF_002837175.3). Taxonomy (NCBI): domain Eukaryota; kingdom Metazoa; phylum Chordata; class Mammalia; order Artiodactyla; family Physeteridae; genus Physeter; species Physeter macrocephalus. The sequence continues at coordinate 81,666,477 of NC_041218.1, forward strand.
CAAGAAACAATCATTATAATAAATTTTTAAATAAAATTCACCAATATTGAATGGCTCTACATGCCGTACTTCATTCAGCAGGCATGTTCTGGTGCAGGGTCTCTGACAAACAGGACAGAGATAAAAGACACAGTCCCCATGCAGAAGAACCCTACCCTCCTATATCAACCCAGATTAATTAGGGTTTAGTATATCATTGGGCTAATTTTTTAAAATATGGAAGTTTTACAAAATAGAATTAATTCCTCAGTCTACTAAACAAATGCCAGTTGCCATTTGGAGTTTATTTCCTAGAGCAATAGTAGAGGAATGTGAGGAGAGGGAGAATGACCAGGAATGGAGAAACATTGACTCAGCTGCTGGATGTGAACAGTCCTAAAAGAAAGACAAATTCTTCAACACAGATGCATGTGCCCGTGTGTTGCTGTTGTTGTTGCAGTTTGGTCTAGGGTTTTACTGTAACTCTGATTACTCAGTACATATTTCCATGCTATTATGCTCTTGCTTCTTTAACTAGTATTCTCTTTCTCATACAGAAAGTGTTCTTTTAAAACAAACTCATTTCAAACAGGCAAAAATTTACTAAGTATAACTATGCACCAATCACTATAATGATTCCTATGAAAAGAAAATCATATAGGGTTAATCCCTTTTCTCAAGAACCTCACAACATAGTGCTCGAGAAAGTATACCACCCAACAATAAGACAAATTGGTCCATCAGTTAGATATAAAACAAATGCTGTGAAATTTAGAGGTGACAGTGGCTTGTTAATTATGCTGCAGTATGCTATTGAGCATAGAGGAAATATGTTTTACAGAGAGTGAAAATTAAGCTAGACATATAAGGATGAAGAAAATTTTCCAAGGAAGAATGCGGAAGGCCTTTCTGGTAGAAGCACAATCTGGAGACATGAGGCATTAATGTGTATAGCTTATCTAAGGAGCCACAACATTAATTGAAAATTAATTTAATCTTTATGGAAAGGGGTAGCAGATAGTGAGGCAATAGGAGCCAGTTCTGAAAATCTGAGTATGTCAGTGATTCTTTATAATATTTGATCATCCCTCATACTAATATGGTATGCAATGAAACACACTATACATTGTGGAATATGTACAAAGATAACGTGAATTCTGCCCCAAGGGGAAGAGTTTGTTAAAACACCCATTGTGACACAAATGTGCAAAGAGTAATGTATCCTAACAAAGGACTGTGAGAATTCGGAAAATTAAGATATCACAGAGGCCATGGATCAGGAAAGTCCTCTTGTGAGAAGAAGAATTTGAGGTGGGCCTCAAAGAGCCTTTTGGCAGGTGTGGAGGAGAGAGGAATAATAGAAAACATTCTAGGCGATGGAAGTAAATAAACAATAAACAGAAGAGAAAGTGTTAAGGGTAGTTCATGAAGTGTTTAGTATATTAATTTGCTTAAGCATATTTTCAAAAATCATATGAGGTACGTTTAGGTACTAATTGAATAATCACGGGCAGTTAACTTGATTTCTCTGAGCACACGATGCATGACACAAAAGAGGTATTCAGTACCTATTCAGTCTTTTATCCTTCAGTTTCCAATGGAAATGTTTAAATATCCCATAAAATATGTCATCATCATTATTTTTAATTCATATGTTTAAGTACATTTTAGGTGCATGGTACCAAGTCCAGAACAATAATCTACTTAGAATCGGTAGAACATAGTAGTTAAGAACATGGTGTTAGTAATCAGGAATTTGGGGCTCAAATCTGACACTTGACTATGTGACCTTGGACAATATGCCCCACTAAAACTCAGTGTTTGTTTAAAAGATGGGGATAATAAAAGATCTACCCTTTTGGATGCTTCTGTAGATTACATGAGGTTTAGCTGGTACCCTTTTAAAATGTATCATGGATGATACACACGGAGTACTAGCAAAGCAATTGGCATGGTGAGTGCCCAGTAATATTGCATTTTGATAGAAAATATAGGAATGGCTCACAAAATGAGGTATCAGGTCAAGTGATAAAAGTGTAGAAAAGATTATAAGTGTAATGGAGAAGCAGAGGAGGCATTATTTACAAAGGATTGAGATGAGAGCTGAGGAGTCAAAGATGGGTACAAGTAAGATAAGTCAATAATTGAGACAGTGCTGTGAGCAATTAGCTAAAAACGTAAGCTGTATTTGGAGGGGAAAGACAGTTTGTTTGACTGCCTTTTCCCTCTATTGTATTCAACATTGCTTTAAATAAATCATTTCAGTAAATATGGCTACCCTTGTTGATGTACGTGCTAATTATTGTGACTGATTTTCTATTTTCTCTCTGTCTTCTGAAAAGATTGATAAGCAATGACTATGTCAAGATGTATAAAATAGAAGGGAATTGAAAGAGCAAGATGACTAGATATCTCAGCAGTTATAGCTAACAATAGAGTTGTTTGATGTAATGATCTATCCAGAAGTTTATCAAGACACTTAAAAGGCTACAAGTCAATAAAATCAGACAAGTGGAATCAGGGGGAGGAAATAGATGCTGTGAGGTGGGATTGAGGAAGAGGAAACTACTTAAAATTATATTGGTTAATGCTTTACTTTTTCTTACATCTCTCATTCATTTGAGAGAGGAAACACCTCTAACTTTCAAAATTATTTAAAGTTTTGTAAAGAATATTGAATTGTTTAACCATGATCACTAAATGGAGTCTTTTCTAAGTGATTTATAAAAAATGAACATAATAAATATCATATATAGAACAAAACTTATAAAAATTGTTGTTACTAAACAATAGCTTGTTTCCATAATCTCATTATATTTCCCTTGTTATTGAACTTGTGCCTAACAATCTGTGATTCCTTTTAGTTCAGGAAAAGAACAGAGAGTTTTACCTTATGTGACAATAATGGGCAGGTGTTATAGCTAAATAACTGGGATGATGTTATGTCATAATCATTTAAAAGAATAAAATGCATGACCTATCAAGGGGAACTAAAGACAGGTAACCTACGAGTAGATTATTTTTTTATAATGTGCCTTCGGATAGGTTATGGATCAAAATATCCTTTATGAAGCATAACAGCTATACACAGTAAAGGCTGTGTGTTGTATGCCCTTTAGTTCTGATACCACAATTCTAAAGCCATTCCATTGGATTATAGCTCTATTAACTATTTTCTCTTAACTCATACAGAAGAATGAGATTTATTTGAATGCACATGTTTCATCATTTTCTTTTAACTTTTTGAAGTAGCATTTTCTTAACTTTTTCCCTGTATATTCCTAATAATAGAGGACAGTTCCAAAAATATTTTCAAGAACTCGATAGCACTACTGAAATTGTCCAATATTATGGCCCAAGGCTAGACATTATTATGCAACAATGAATAAGGCTTAGATGGCGCTGTTGTTTCCAATTTCCAGGGTCAGTTATCTTCACTACTGGAATTGAATGTTGCACACTCTAAACTTAATGCATGTTACTAGGAAAGATGACTCCAGACTAAATTATTTGAATTATTTGCTAAAGTAAATCAAAGTCGTTGCTTTTGTTTCACAAACATTGTCAGAGAGGCTAGGAAATGCGAGTGAATAGGAAATACTAGTATTGTTCTCTGTCAGGTTGGAAACTTCTTTTAAATGCTTAAAGAAATAAGCATTCTTAAACACTACTCTTCAGTCTTAGATTAAGCATAGGAAGACCAGCTGTTTGCTTGGTCTACAAATATTGATTTTTTTCTACTGTTATCTTTGGAGAAAAAGAGTTCATCTTAAGCCACTGTTCCAAACTCTTATGGGTAGTAATCTGGCACCTTAGTGGTTTGCCATGCCATCTTTCATAAATAAATAAGCTCATACATCTTAGAAGATAATAGATGATTTATTTTTCTTTTTGTTAGGTATACATAAACTCATGGTATGTTTTCCATTAAACACAGGAAGAGAGAACCATTTGTGGTAGAAATTCCAATAGAAAACATATTTACACCCTTCTGATCTTTATTCCAGTCTGGATAATAATTTTTTGATTTGTCTGCTCCTTTTTTCAAAGTTCTTAGTATTCATACTAATTGGGGCCTTTATTTAAATGGCTTTCAGCAATTTGCAACACACCACACAATAAACTCTTAATGTGCATTTAGTACCAAGATTTGTATCTACTGAAATATAAGAACTGCATCCTAAATAATTTATAAATTCAACGAAATAAGATATTGCATGTATTAAAAAGGGAGCAACTAAATAGAAAGAATTGTTCTTACAAAAAAATATTGAGTTTTAATTCATAATTGCATATTTAGGCTGTCAAAGATTTACCATTTCGATGCCAAGTAAAGTGATAAGAGTGCTGTGAAAATTTAATGCTTGTTAGTGTTGGAGAATCTACCGGGACCATAAATAAAAACTGCTATAAAACTTCAGAGCATTCTTTTGTGGGGCAGGCAAGGTTCACGTAGAGTCTGCTCCTATGCCTATTTCCAGACATTTAGGATTCACATATCCAGCTTTTAATAGTATGTACATCTACTTGATGGAATGTTTATCAGACTGTTTTATTCAAAATGATGGATATAATAATATAGAGAAAAAGTAAAAAGACTGATGTAAGTTTCTAATCAAAACATTTGTTAGCTATCATTTAGACCATTTATCTGTTTGTTTCATGCTCTGCCCTTAAGTCATCCAGATGACTCTGAAGGAAAGGAGTGGAATTTGCTCTCAAGAAAATTCTAACTTTCAACCCTAGCAGCAGGTTCCCAACTAACACAGAATGCTGATTACTAAACTTGCCCATGTACCTCCAAGTGGTGAACCCTCATGCTTCTAAAGCAAAGGGGAGCTAATACACAGGATACTCAACTGGCATAAGTAATACATTGAGGTGCTGGTTTGAGATCAATCTTCCTATTCCTTTTTACTGAGGTTGATTGGCATTCCCCAACGTTGATGTATCCTGATGTTTGAAATAAGGTTAGCTCTAAAACAATTGTTTTTAAAGTTACTTAAAATAAATAACTCTTTATGTTAGAAGTAAATAATGGTGATGATAAAATTAATATCAACAATCACTACTTAATGAATTTTTATTATTGGCTAGAAATGGTACTAAGAGTTTTGGGTAAACCATGTCATGTAATCATTACAGCCATTCTAATCAGTGGACATTTTCCATCCTTTTATGGGTGAGGAAACCAAGGCCCAAAGTACAGCAAGTAGTAGGGAAAACAAAATTTTCATGTCTGTCTGATACCAAAGCCTTTACATTTTTTTTTATTTTGGTAAGGACACCTAACATGAAATTTACCCTCTTAATAAGTTTTAAGCATACAATACATTATTGTTGATTACAGGTATAATGTTGTATAGCAGCTCTTTAGAGCTTATTTATTTTGCTTAACTGAAACTTTATGCCAGTTGATTTGTAACCTCCCATTTCCCCCTCCCCTAACCTCTGGTAACCACCCATTCCACTCTTTGATTCTATGAATTCGACTATTTTAGATACCTCATATAAATGGAATGATTATTTTTAATCATTGGCTCTCCATTGAAGAAGATCTGATTCCAGGTGATTGAAAAAAAGAACACTACTCAAAGGCTACAACCGTGCAATTTTACATGATCGTTATGATCCAAAAAGTGACTTAAAAATAAAAATGTCAAAATCACAGAGTCCTAAAATTCTTTTTTTTTTTTTTTTTTTACAATTTTATGGGTTTTGACAAATGCACATATCCGTCATTATAGTATCATACAGAATGGTTTCGTTGTCCTAAATTCTCTCCTCTGACTATTCATCTTTCCCTCCTCCCTAACCCCTGGCAATCACTGATCTTTTTACTGTCTCCATAATTTTGCTTTTCTGGAATATCATATAGTTGGAATCATACAGTTTGCAACCTTTTCAGATCGGCTTCTTTCACTTAGTAATATGTATTTAAGGTCTTTTCATGGCTTGATAATTCATTCATTCATTTATTTATTTTCAACATTTTTATTGGAGTATAACTGCTCTACAATGGTGCGTTAGCTTCTTCTGTATAACAAAGTGAATTGAATACTATGGATATACCACAGTTTATTTATCCATTCACACATCTTGGTTGCTTCCAAGTTTCATCAATTGTGAATAAAGCAGCTATAACCATCTGAGTGCAGGTCTTTGTGTGGACTTACATTTTTGAAGTCTTTTGGGTAAATACCAAGTAGTGAAATTGCTGGATCATATTAAAATTCTTGATATAAATTATTGCTTCTGGGCTTGAGGGGCGAAACATTTCAGAGACTACTACATTTCCAAGAAGTTAACCAGAGATTGTTCATCTTTTTCTAACTTAAAACACACCCTAATACCTAAAATCTTTGGAAAAAAATGAAATCTTTTTTTCTAAGTATATGGGCTACTTATAAAAATGAACACTTAGTCCCATAAGAAGACTTACTCCCATCATAGATATTCATTCATTCTGTATCTTTATTTCAGAAATGATGTAGATTTCCATAAAATCTTTCATTTTTTAGAAGTGAATCATAATGCATAGTTTTCCCATAATGCGTAGCTAATCATGTACCATTATGTAATTAAGTTTACTGAAATAAAAAAGATAATATATAAAAAGTAATTTTTGCAATAGCAAACAGTTCTAGCCTCTTTCTTTTTGATGCTCAAGATGTTTCAGCATACAAACCATTATTTCAGATTTCAAGAAAGTGTTAAGCAAACTCAAGTGAAACTTCTATAATATGCCTGGTTGAAGCTGAAATAATGCAAAACCTCTGCATTCCACAGGATTTACTCTCTAAAACATAAATCCTTTCCTAACAGCCAAATATTACCCCAGCATTGCTGGCATGTTGAACCTGGTTCATATAAAGGTTCCTAAGCTTTGGCAAACTTTTTGACAAATGAATGAAATCAGAGACTGGAGTCAATTGTCACATTCTATTGTGGATACTTTATTGGAGGCATTACCTCTCAGAATTAATGAAGTGGGCAGATTTATGAAATGTTAAGAGAGTCACCAATCTTTTAAGAAGAAAGAGAAAAATGGTGTTTAGATAATGTACCTTCTCTAGTTTTACAGTAAGTGATAAGTTCTTCTGCTTAGAGATAACAACAAAGTGTCAACTGTGAACACCACAGGTTATGTTTTTGTTTTTTATTTAGCTCTTAAAAAACATGTTTCCAGTGTTGTTCAGATGAACAGCTGGAATACTTAATTGTAATAAAGTGCTTGCCTTGACTATCATGAACCTGGAAATTTATAAAGGATTAGTAAAGGGACCAATTATGCATTATCTCAGTATTTCTGCACCTCAAGGTTTGATTTCTGTTTCATATTTCTGCTTGTGAATTTCAGATCCAAATATCTCATTGTATCCTGGGTCTGTCCTTCTGAATGTACCAACTTGAATTTAAATGACAACTTGTGCTCATCAGGTCCTGTTCCTTCTCAGACTCCTTCTCTTATCTTCCACCCTCAGTGTATGGCACCATCATCCGTGCAGCTGAGTTGAGAATTTGGGTCATGCTAGGTTTCTCCATGATAGTAAATGGATTTGATTACATATTTCCAATAAATAAATAGCAATTTTATAAGAGTTTTTAAAGATAGTTCAAATTGTTCAGTGGAAGGCTCTTACTTTTCTATGATTAGTAATGGTACCTTAAAAGATGATATGACAAAAATAGGCCAAATACCCTAACTGTCAATATGGAGATATACAAAATGAATATATTGGTTGGTAAACTCATGAAACGTTGACAAATTCTGATTCAAAACTTAAAAGAGTTGTTTGAGATTTGAAAAAATGCAGTGAAATCTTGCTTTTGATCATTTAGCTTCCTTCCTCTACTGCTGAACATGTAACTTAATAGCTGCCCTTTTTTTAAATTCTTGTTTGAAGAAGGCTGGTGGCTTACATTATTATCCTCATAGTACAGCAAATGCAGGAAAGTAAAAATAATCATGTTTCCATGTAAGCAGGATAAAATATAATATTTGGTTAAAAACATTTAAAATGTTTAGTATTAAACTAATTTGGTTCTCTCTTAATATGATACTTTTTTTAATTAAAAAAATTTTTTAAAGTATAATAATTTTATTTTGTTCATTAATGTTTTTGTTTTATTTTGTTTTCTACAAATCTTACATTTTGCCACTGTTTAGCTATTTAAGATATTATTTATCTAGATTTATATTAGAAAACAATAGAAAACAATTGAAGGGTATACCAATATCAACATTAAATTAATTGGCCATTAATTAATAATTAATGACCAGCTATGTTATTATGTTATTATCTATGTTATTATTTTGAAAAGAATGAATTTTTCTAGTGATTTTGTGTATTTAAAGTTAGAACACTTTCTAATATTTGGCAAAGGTGTTAATTTACATATTTACAAGTGATTTACATATATAAAAAAGCTTCACCTCTTTGAAAGTAGTATAAATCCCTCAGATCTGCACACTCAAATTGTCAATGAGTAAGTGAAAATCTCTTCCCATTCTCCAGCCCAAAAAAGAAAATATAATTTTTCTGTTTCATTAAGCCAACTGCAGAAAAAAACCTTTCCCCTTCTTGTGATGTCATATTTTCACACAGGATCATCATAACTTGAAACTGAACTCTATATTCATTTTTGTTGAAAATTTTTTCTTGCTTCAGAAATAAGCAGTGTGTGTGGATTTTATACTCTAATTGAAATAACTATTCAGGAGATTGGAGCACCATAACTATTCAGGAGATTGGAGCACCGTTCTTTATAATTCAGTGTGATAGTGTATTCCATCACCCGGCAGCTCAATTTCTTTCTTTCACCATCTGTTCTTTCTTTCTTTCCTCTCTGCCAAAAATCGATAGAACTCAATGAGCAAAATTGAGCCGTTCCATAACCCAACCATATTGGGATGATTTTGTTCACAATATATTGACCTAGTTCTTACACTGGTCCAGTTTAATTAGGTAAGCCCTCTGTTTATAAAAATGCACATTTACTAAACTGTAAACATTAAATGAGTGTTATAAAAGCAGCCAAAATGTTATTGTTTCAACAGTCAAGATTTTAAGTTGGCAATACTTGACAAACATAAAGCCATACACTGTCTGTTTTCAGCTTGGAAATCCATGCAGCAAGAGCTTTTCATAAGGATCAATTGTACACATCCAAGGAGACTAGAAAACTAAATTTTTAAATGCAAGGAAGTCTGAAATTCTTATCAGAGATTTTAACATATATTTAAGTATGTCACTGAAGATAAGTCTATCACAATACTCACAAAATCCTCAAATAATTTTCAGCTGCTCTATTCCATTTGAAAATGCCATATAAAGTTTTTTGCACACATATCAAATTAATCGCATATGATTGTCACAAATATAAATACAGCAAAGAGCAGGAAAAAGTCTGATGACATTTTCTAATAATCCAAAATTGTCACAGCATTTGCTATTGTGTAGCTTATTAGCATAAAAAAACACAGTAAAAGACTCATAAATTCCATTTTAAAAGTCACTGCAATGCTAAGCACCATGAGAAATTGCAGAAGTTGCACTCTATATATACTTTGTGTGCACTTTATATATTACACAAAGTCATTTTAACTTTTAAATGAAATGCTTTTATAAGTAGGAAGATGAGAAAGATGTCAAACAGTACATATATAAAAATGTTTTATCATTACAAGGCAGTGAGTCAGAGTAACTGAGAGTACCAAGATGTGTCCGCCTTCCATAACTTATGTCAGGGCTGTGTTAACAAAGCTGTTTTCATCTGATGTCTCATTCATCTTTGCAACCTGAAAGCTGAAATTGCAGAGTGCTTGGCGACACTTATATTTGTCATTTTCTTTCCTTGCATTTTTCTTAAAAATTTTTTTTTTTACTTTTCTTGCTGGAACCCTCATTAGTTACAGGCACTTATAAAAGTAGCCTGCAAGAAAAATAGAGCTTTAGGTCTTAATAACTGTTAAATATGAAGTTATTTAATGAGATGAATGATATCTTCTCTATAGAAAAGCTTTAAATATTCATACAAAGGAATTGTTACCAGTTATGGTCATTTTTAATAAATAGTATCTCATTTTAAAAATTGATTTCATCTTTATTATGTGTATTAACAACATTGCACTTAGTGATGGCATTATTTAATGTTGCTTCCCGAGAAAGTGTCATTCTTTTTGTGATTGATTATAGACTATTCATTGTGACCTAGCAATAGAAAAAAACAAAAGATGGTCTTTTGGTTTTTTTAAAGTAAAGAAGAAAATTCTGGAAAATATCTCCTTTCTTAAATTTATGAATTTTAGTTCCGATATCTGAAGAATAGAAATTACAATAATTTCTATTAAAGAGCAATAAGCTAATTATAATTAATTTAAAAATCCTTCACAACCATTTATATTTTACTCCAGTAAATAAGGATTATAAAGAAGAGCATTTAATAGATACATCAATGATAATGATTATCTGCAATGCCCAACCTTTACAATGGTAATCCAATGATACTAGACATGCTGTAGGCCAATTTATTAATTTTATTAACTATAAAATTGAATCCTAAGATAATTCACTGACTTTGCTCTTGAAGATTTGTGGCAGAGAGAGGACTAGGGCCCAAGGCTTGTATCTACATAAAGTTTTCTCAACATTTTATGATGGTTCATTATTTTCATAGACAACATAAGTAGTGGAAAAACCTAATGCCCCTATTTTCTTCTCCATATTGAGAAGTGTTTTTATTTAATAGGAATGTTATTTACAATTTACAATAGTTGTTATTTTTATCACAATACTTAAAGTATTTGAGGACAATTTGGCATTTGAAACACTGACTACACATTAGAATCACCTGGTGAGACGGATTAAAAATATATTAATGATGCCTGAGCTCAACACAGGATCAGTAATAACAGTCTCAATATTTTTTTAAGCATGTCAGTTGATATTAATGTATGGTCAGGTTTGGGACCACTGCTTTAGTTTGTATAGTTCAATATAAACTTGAACCCTCAAGAAATTAAAATTACGTATTAAAGCCAAGTAGGAAAGAAGTTTAAACCTTTATCTGACAAATTTAGATAATGAAGATAATCTTTAAAATGTACATTAAAAGATTAACTCAAATGGCAGAAAGGCTCATATATTTTGTGAATTAGTAGGTGTTATGTTAGGTATCCTAATTGGTTCTCGTCATGTTCTGAAATAAAATCCATTTTGTAAATCATCTAATTTGCTTATGAAATATAAGTTAATCTAATAAAGGATATGATTTCCATAACTTGATAGCCATCATTCATTTCCCTCTTTGTTTACCACAATGTGATACTATTATTTGCTTCAGCATACATGTATTTCTTCTGTCAGTTGTTTGTAGAAAGTCTCTTCTTTCCTTTTAATACACATGTATATTTGTAATATTGTTGTTATCTTTATTAATGATACTACAGAAGCTTAGCTGTTTTGTAAGTGTTAGAAACGAAAACAAAAGAGAACATAGATTGCCGTGTCAGCACGTGGGCTGCAAACAGAAGAGTTTGTAAATACACTAAACGAGTAAAAGGAGGGAATATGCACATTAACTTAATTTGATTCTAGTAAAAGTCATTCGAATGGAGGAAAAAACAACCCAGGAGGCAGATATTTTGTCTTACTACCTCTTGGTTTATTCTTCATTGTCCTTTTTCAAAAACAGTGTTTCCTAATTGAGTATCAGCCTGGAACGTGGAATTCCAGAATTTTATTCCACTTACATATGAATTATCTTTGACCTTAAACCATGGTGACTTTGTTATTAAGTAACACCTTACTTATTGAGTGAGATATGATTGTATAATCTACGGGAGTGAAAATAGTAAATGTAGTCAAATAAATACGAATGAACTCTGTGACCTATTTCCTCTAATAACTTACAACCACTAGTTGTTGGTTTAGCCTATGGCCCACTTCTCTATTTCATTCAGCTTCAAAACATTGCAGTCATCACTGCAATGCAAAATTAAGCCATTTCAACAAATAATCTCAATGTGTATAGTTCTTTTTCAAGAACTATATTTTTATTTGCTTCTTCCACTTGTATTTGAGAAGGGATATTATGGTAACTTTTATTTTTACCTTCTTGGAGTGATGTTAAGCTTGAAATGAAGACATTGGCAATTCTCAAACTAAATGACAGAAAAATCTGCACCAGATTGATTGTCATTTCTCTCTGTCTTGTTCTATTAACACCGCTTACAGATTCTTCTCTACTCTCCACCTCATAGTTTTGCTGTTTCATGACTTTTATTGTCATGAGTTCTTCTTACAGCCTTCTCTCTATGTGTCTGGGTGTTTACCATACTCAGTTCTCCGTGTCTCTAGTATTCAAACTCCCAAAGAGAGTACATTTAATCTTTTCAGTTAGGATTCGATAACAAAATGTTCCTACTGAAAAGAGTTAGCATGCTAGGCATGTCAGAGGCATATCAAGTACACACTTTGGCGCAGGCAGAGATCTCTAATCCATTAAATTGTGGCTGCATGATATAAAGCATGACAGCAAACTACTGTTCCTATTATTCAAAGGGAGGCTTTGGGTGTGGTGAACACGTTTTAATGATTTCAACCCAAATTTGAGTGCCACCTGGACACCCAACCACATGTCCCATAGGTAGCTGGAGGACTACATGTGCTTCCTATGGCCTTTCCACTGTTCAGTCCTGATTGGGTCTCTTCTCCTTCTATTTTTTTTTCCTCTTTGATGATTCCCCTTCATCATCCAGATAAATTCTTTATTTCTTACCAAGATGCATTATGTTTTCAAATCTGCCTGCCTTTTCATTATCACATCATTTTGTTCTGTCAGTCAAGCCCATGATCCAGGAAATCCAAATTGCTTTTGCAGTATTTGTTCACTCAGCAAAAAATTGTGGGGTACCTACTACATGATAGGCACTGTTCTAGGCACTAAGGATACAGTAATAAAATAGACCAAAAAAGTTCACAGAATATATTGTCCATTCTTAACATTGCTACTACCCATCTTATCCTTCTTGTCCTAACACTTTTCATCTTCCATATTTTATATAACCACATATCACATATACTCATGTTTACTACAAATATAGACTAAACTGGAGGGTCTTGATATGAATATATTTAAAATATATTAAAATGAAGATTCTATGTCACCTGGGCCTAAAGCCATGGGAACAAGGAATGTGTTAAGAATTAAGAACTATTTTCTTGATTTATTGTTTCAAGGTATAAAGACAGTGCAGTCCAATGAACAAGAGCAAAGATTGTTAAGCCAAGCTGCCCATATTCTGTTCTCAAGTTATTTACTACATACAAGTTATTTATAAGTTTTCTCATTATAAATTAGGAATAATAATAGAATCGACCGAATAGGGTCATTGCTAGGACTGAATGTGCTAATATGAGACTACCTGGTCTATATAAAAATGACAAAACTTGAAGCAGTTGTAGTTATCAGGTATTATCAACAAATATACACGACTATCCTTTCTAAATACAATTCTAATTTTCACAATTGTATAAGAATGTGGAGATTAAAATATCAAATATATTCTAGGAATTTTGTTCTATTTTAATAACAATTAAGATTAAATCATGGCAATAGATTTATCAGCGAATTAGTATATAAGCAGAATTACAAGAAATAGTTCCCAAGCTTCATTCAAGTATCTTTTACAAGTATTTTGCCTTGGTTTTCTGATTTAACGTCTCTGTTAAAATAGCATTATATGAAATTAGTTGCCATTTTTCCATATAAAATAATTTTTTTCAAAAGCATAAATATAGGCCATTGGAAAAGATGATTCAATTAGGAGGTGATCAAACAAATAGATATTTAAAATTTACAGATGAAGTTTCTCTCAAATATTGGTCAACAGGAATTTATAAAATTTAGGGATATAGAAAAATATATACTTCTACTATTAATTTTATTAACTGAGTGTCACTTATTTAAAATTACATGTAAAAATATATTAATTGAGGGATGATGCTGTTTTCCAGTCTCATTTTATGAAAATACTTTGTTTGAAGTATTTCCATGCATCTCTGATATCAGAATCTTCAACATTATTTAAGCTGAATTTGGAGTCACCAAAGTTCATCATTTTTTTTTTTTTTTTTTTTTTGCACTACGCGGGCCTCTCACTGTTGTGGCCTTTCCCGTTCCGGGGCACAGGCTCCGGACGCGCAGGCTCAGCGGCCATGGCTCACGGGCTTAGCCGCTCCGTGGCATGTGGGATCTTCCCGGACCGGGGCACGAACCCGTGTTCCCTGCATCGGCAGGCGGACTCTCAACCACTGCGCCAACAGGGAAGCCCCAAAGTTCATCATTTTAACTTTTCTTTCCCAGAAAATTATAAGGCTAATCAAAAAATGCTCATATAAAATAAGGACAGTTAGTGTTTTTTTGCCCATTGGTGTATATATATATATATATATATATGTGTGTATATATATATATATATATATATATATATACGTTCTCACATCTACTCATTGTATTGCTTCTTTAACTGTGCTTTAAAAGATATATGTGTATAACATAGTACACATATGTATACACATACATATATATGTATAACATATATAACATACACATATGCATAACTTGAAGTCATAAGTTTTAACCTCTACATATAATTTATAGGATTTAACATAATTCTATACAAAGCATATAAATACAGCAGAACTTGGATTTTGGAATCAACAACTTTGGGTTAAAACACCCTTCCAACAACTTGTGTGGTTTTTGACAAGCTACTTTATCATTAATAGCCTCTCTTTGCTTACATATAAAATAAAGGTTAATGGTCCTCATCTTGTCAAGTACTCAGAATCTGAATGAATTTCTAAAGGACTTACCAAGCAATTACATTAATTAATCACTGGTAGGTTTTGACTTTGGTACGTAATTTCTAATGCAAGATCTCAGCCTCCGCGTAGCAGCTCTCCCGCTAAGTATTAATAGGAATTCCCAGAGTCTGTCTCCCTTCATTTCAGTAACAAATCTAATCCAGCTAGCTTGAACTATCAGCCAGGAAATGCTATTACTTAGCTGTGCAGCTCTATTCTCCTTGGTTCTTGTGGCACTGGATAGACATAGCTACAACTTTGCTAAGCCACCCAGTACTGAGAACTTTTTTTTTTTTTTAACTCCTTAGCAAGGGATTATCTCTAAGACCTTGAGGTGCCGAAGCTCTTTGGTTGTTTGTAGGTAAATTGAGAGTAATGTTTCCCTCCCAATCTAACATTCTGCTATAGAAGGAGTAAAGCTACTACCTGGATTTTGAAAAACATTTTAAATGAAACACATCTCTCAAATTTTCCTTAAACCTCTCTTTTTCTAAAAAACCAATTCCAGTCCAGAAGAATATGGGCCAAAAGACAATTTGAAGACCACTTACTGCACTTAGAATCATATTCAGTTTTTATCCCTGAGATTTGTTATGAAGTTTCTCTCTCTTGTCTCCCTCTTCCCAGGTCCTAAAACATATGAGGGGTTCCCAACTCCAATTCCTGAAATGTAGCCAAGTCTGGATCTCATGTTTGGCTCAAGTGGGGCGCTCTGCTTCACTTCCTCCATGCTTTCCTGCCCTCCTCACATCTACATTTGTAAAATCCTACTAGAGTATACACATGGCACTAATGCTACTAGCCACTCACAGATAGTAACAGCATCTCACTCTTCCTATAGTGACTCTTTCTTATTAGAGAAAAATGAACTTAAGAAATGACATTTTGGAGAAAACTCCATGTATACAGGAGCTTCTGCACACTACTACAGAAATCAATTATTAAAATATTTATAGTATCCAGTATGCACGACATGAAGCTGAATGTTCCTGTTCTGTCAGCAATATGAAACTCAAAATATAAACATTTTATTCAGAGTAAATCCAATAAGACCATATGTTAAATGCTGTATACTTAAGCAGGCTAAACTCTCAGGACCTGAATTAGGGTCAGGATTAAAATGAGTACTGAGCGAAGCAGTTTTTGGGGTATATTGTTGCTATTTTTAATGATAAGCTTATATGAATGTGCTAGAAAAATGAAACATTAGTAGCATTAAATGAATTTAAATATTCTTCTAGGGTATTTAAAAAAGAATATACTATTCATATTCTCTTTTTTGACAATTGGCTTGTCAACATGTTAAATATCTATTTGGTTGTGATCTTAAGTAAAGTCAATATGCAAAAGTATTTCACATGTGAATGAGCCTGCCTGTCCTGCATCTGCTCTGTACCAGTTCCAAAATTAGACTATAGAGATCTAGCAGTTCTTTCCATAAATCAAGGTATTTCTACAACCTCCGAAGCAGGGAAAGATATACACTATACAGTGAAATCATTTCACACATCACTTTAAACCACCTATTTCATGGGCTTGCCAGCTACTTTTATAGTTTAGTAAAAACCTTCAATGACTGGTTTTCCTAGCGTAAAACCTTCAATGACTGGTTTTCCTAGCGTAGTAGAGTTGGGACTCTTAGTCTCCCATGAGCGTGCTTGGTATGATTTGTGCTGTAAGCCACGTTTGTAGTGCAAAGATGGTGTGTTCACATTTTAATCTCTGGATTGAATTAAAAAATACTTTAATGAAAAGCATTCTCTTCTTCTACTCAAAAGGTTGCCAAAGAACAATCTTTTATCCTATTTCTGGTAGATAATTCTGTTGAAGTAAGCAGAAAGAACAGTTGTGATAAGGGGCCTGTGAGGACTTAAAATTCAGATAGCCTTGACACTTACTAGTTCTGAAGTCTTAGCCTCCTTTATTTACTTCTTTGAACATTAGTGTTCTCATCTGTAAATCTGAAATAACACTGCCTACCTCATGAATTTATTATAGGATAATGTATATAAAGAGTGTGAAAGAGCACCTAACACAGGATATTACCAAATAAATATTGATTTTTCTACCGCTCAATATGGTCCATGGTTAAAAATATTTCAGCACCGGGCTTCCCTCGTGGTGCAGTGGTTGAGAGTCCACCTGCCGATGCAGGGGACACAGCTTCGTGCCCCGGTCCGGGAAGATCCCACATACCGCGGAGCGGCTGGGCCCGTGAGCCATGGCCGCTGAGCCTGTGCGTCCGGAGCCTGTGCTCCGCAACAGGAGAGGCCAGAGCAGTGGGAGGCCCCCGTACCGCAAAAACAAAACAAACAAAAAAAAACTAAGTTTAGGGCTTCCCTGATGGCGCAGTGGTTGAGAGTCCGCCTGCCGATGCAGGGGATACAGGTTCGTGCAGTGAGAGGCCCGCGTACCACAAAAAAAAAAAAACAAAAAAACTTGCATAATAAATAAATCATATTTTGAGGATCAACTTAAGATTTTTATGCTAATTTTTATACTTTAATGTGTGAAAATTGATGCTTTCCATTGTGGGACTCTTGTTCTTATGGTTGCAGTGTTTCTTTTCTGGCTTTTGAACAGCAAACTGTCCAAATTATGAAAGTCACAATATTAAACCCATTAGGACACAATTGTCCACACCCAGCTTGCATGAAAGTCATTATCTACAGCTAATGGTAAAACTGGGTCTTTCCAGCCCTCAAATTACTAGAAGCATTAATGCTTAGACCACACCAAGAGCTAAAAGAGCCTAACAATATTTTTGACAGTATATTCTGTGATTGAGTTACAGTATCACTAGGTAACACACTTCTCAAACTGCAACTTGCCTTAACGTTGGAATGCTTTTCTCTAACTGGTGTGAAGAGGTGTGGTGTTCTAATTTTATTTCCCCCACCTTTACTATGTCAACTCCCTGGGAAATATAGCAAAGGTAGAGTGATAGAGCTTCATGTAGGAGTTTTGCATCTAATGTTTTACTATTTAACAGGATCTGCGTGTAATATTTGCTAGGGAAGAATACATTTGTAAAGATGAGTGCTTCCAAAAAACATCACCTTATTTCTTTTAAATTAGTGTAAAATAACAAATGTACTGCAAAAGACTTTTTTTTTTTTTTTTTTTTAATTTGCTCCTGGTGTAGGGTGTAGCAGTTTCGGATGGATTGACTACTTCAGTGGGTGTAGAAACAATCCTTCAGTACTACCATAACTGTATCAAGCACTAAAATATAAATTAGAATTTATGAATATTGTACCTTTAAGAACTTGGTAAACAACGTGAAGTTGCTGTTTACTATGCTCACTGACAGATTATCCTAATGGGTTTCTGTAAAGAGGAGAAGGCAGGCAAAAGATACAGTCCCTTTTTTTGAAGAAAAAATGAAAAATCAAAACATTTTGTTATTTATAATGCAAAAGGTCATTGCTTACCAGGTCCAGCAAGTCAAATAAAGCTTGTTTTTAAAATTGCAAACTCTTACACAGGCAAGCTTTAAAAAATTAGTCCATAAAATTTAGTTTAGGATTGAACTGTGACTTGTTACACAAATTTTGGAATCACTTGTCATCTACAGAAATTAATATGTATAATTTTCTACCTTACTGTTATCTTGTAGAATTACTGTATTCTATAGAGACCATAATGTTAAAAATTGTAGAAAAACAGGTAAACTTCAGGGCATCACAACAATATGCAATGATCAATGGAATAACTACTAGCAATGGAATTGTATATAATTTTTTATTCATAATTTATTCAATCAATATTTTTTGAACACCTACTCTGTGCTACATGCACTGTGTTACATAGAAGAGTTGCAAGGAGGCACAAACATATATGGTGCTGCCCAAATGACACTTACTGTCTAGTTGGGGAGAGAGATAGTAAACTAAAATATGGCAAAAGTAAACATACAGACTTTCACCCTATGACAAATGCTATGAGGCAAAAAGAATATTATGAAAAACTTAATAGTGAGACCTATCATAGATTCTCACATCAGGGAAGACATTTAAATTGAAATGTAAAATTCAGGTTAGCCAAGTAGAAGGGGAAGGAGGGATTAGAATATTCCAGACCAAAGTTATAACATCTGCTAAAGACCTCAGACAAAAGAGCACTATAGTTCTAAGTGTGACAAGGGAGGGAGGAGTTAATAAGATATTGGGCCTAACATGGCAGGGACTTGAGCAAAGGAGTTGCATGATATGGTCCAAATTTTAAGAGGATCCTCCATTGATTATTCTGTGTCCAATGCATTGAAGAGTGGAGTCAAACTTATTTGGAATTCTGTTGTATTAGTCGAGGTAAGAGAGAAGAGTATCTTCAACTAGGTTGGTAGTGGTGGCCCTTGAAAGGTGTGTGGTTGTTTGAGATGTATTTAAGGGTAGAATTGACTGTGACTTTCTCGATTTGGAGAGCAAATCGAGAACAACTGTGTTTCATAATATTCTGTCAATTTCTTTTTTTTTTTTGAGTGAAGCCATCTTTATTTTATTTCATTTCTTTAACATCTTTATTGGAGTATAATTGCTTTACAATCGTTTGTTAGTTTCTGCTTTATAACAAAGTGAATCAGTTATACATATGTCCGCATATCTCTTCCCTCTTGCATCTCCCTCCATCCCATCCTCCCTATCCCACCGCTTTAGGTGGTCACAAAGCACGGAGCTGATCTCCCTATGCTATGCAGCTGCTTCCCATTAGCTATCTATTTTACATTTGGTAGTGTATATATGTCCATGCCACTCTCTCACTTTGTCCCAGCTTACCCTTCCCCCTCCCCGTATCCTCAAGTCCATTCTCTAGTAGGTCTGCATCTTTATTCCTGTCTTGCCCCTAGGTTCTTCTGACCATTTTTTTGTTTTTTGGTTTTTTAAGATTCCATATATATGTGTTAGCATACAGAATTTGTTTTTCTCCTTCTGACTTACTTCACTCTGTATGACAGACTCTAGGTCCATCCACCTCACTACAAATAACTCAATTTTGTTTCTTTTTATGGCTGAGTAATATTCCATTGTATATATGTGCCACATCTTCTTTATCCATTCATCTG
>NC_041218.1:81687318-81688601 GCF_002837175.3 Physeter macrocephalus
AGATTGCTTTTGCTATTTGGGGTCTTTTGTGTTTCCATACAAATTGTGAAATTTTTTTTTCTAGTTCTGTAAAAAATGCTAGTGGTAGTTTGATAGGGATTGCATTGAATCTGTAGATTGCTTTGGGTAGTAGAGTCATTTTCACAATGTTGATTCTTCCAATCCAAGAACATGGTATATTTCTCCACCTATTTGTATCATCTTTAATTTCTTTCATCAGTGTCTTATAGTTTTCTGCATACAAGTTTTTTGTCTCCTTAGGTAGGTTTATTCCTAGATATTTTATTCTTTTTGTTGCAATGGTAAATGGGAGTGTTTTCTTAATTTCACTCTCAGATTTTTCATCATTAGTGTATAAGAATGCCAGAGATTTCTGTGCATTAATTTTGTATCCTGCTACTTTGCCAAATTCATTGATTAGCTCTAGTAGTTTTCTGGTAGCCTCCTTAGGATTCTCTATGTATACCATGTCATCTGCAAACAGTGACAGCTTTACTTCTTTTCCAATTTTGATTCCTTTAATATCTTTTTCTTCTCTGATTGCTGTGGGGAAAACTTCCAAAACTATGTCGAATAATACTGGTGAGAGTGGGCAACCTTGTCTTGTTCCTGATGTTAGTGAAAATGGTTTCAGTTTTTCACCATTGAGGACAATGTTGGCTGTGGGTTTTTTGTCAAAAGCTTTCTCTGCATCTATTGAGATGATCATATGGTTTTTCTCCTTCAGTTTGTTGATATGGTGTATCATGTTGATTGATTTGTGTATATTGAAGAATCCTTGCATTCCTGGGATAAACCCCACTTGATCATGGTGTATGATCCTTTTAATGTGCTGTTGGATTCTGTTTGCTAGTATTTTGTTGAGGATTTTTGCATCTATGTTCATCAGTGATATTGGCCTGTAGTTTTCTTTCTTTGTGACATCTTTGTCTGGTTTTGGTATCAGAGTGATGGTGGCCTCGGAGAATGAGTTTGGGAGTGTTCCTCCCTCTGCTATCTTTTGGAAGAGTTTGAGGATAGGTGTTAACTCTTCTCTAAATGTTTGATAGAATTCACCTCTGAAGCCATCTGTTTGTTGGAAGATTTTTATCACAGTTTCTGTTTTTTTTGTTTGTTGGAAGATTTTGTTTGTTGGAAGATTTTTATCACAGTTTCAATTTCAGTGCTCTTGATTGGTCTGTTCATATTTTCTATTTCTTTCTTGCTCAGTCTCGGAAGCTTGTGCATTTCTAAGAATTTGTCCATTTCTTCCAGTTTGTCCATTTTATTGGCATAGAGTTGCT
>NC_041218.1:81688646-81695387 GCF_002837175.3 Physeter macrocephalus
CTTGATGAGTCTGGCTAATGGTTTATCAATTTTGTTTATCTTCTCAAAGAACCAGCTTGTAGTTTTGTTGATCTTTGCTGTCGTTTCCGTCATTTCTTTTTCATTTATTTCTGATTTGATCTTTATGATTTCTTTCCTTCTGCTAAATTTGGGGGTTTTTTGTACTTCTTTTCTAATTGCTTTACGTGCAAGGTTAGGTTGTTTATTCGAGATGTTTCCTGTTTCTTAAGGTAGGATTGCATTGCTATAAAAAGGTTAGGTTGTTTATTTGACATGTTTCTTGTTTCTTAAGGTAGGATTGCATTGCTATAAACTTCCCTCTTAGAACTGGTTTTGCTGTGGCCCATAGGTTTCGGGTCATTGTGTTTTCATTGTCATTTGTTTCTAGGTATTTTTATTCTGTCAATTTGTATCAATTTCCCTAGTAGTTAAAATCTCAATGATATCTTAGTCACAATATTAAAATTGCTGGAACTATCTAGAAACCCTAGATCCTCAGAAAGGACTGCTAGTGCTATTTTCACACACACACACACACACACACACAAACACACACACACACACACACTTCATTAAAGTAGGTAAGAATTCAAAACCCACCTTTTAAATTTTTCCTAGCACATCTGCACTCCCCAATCCCCTTAACCTTGTTAGATATTAGTCAGTGTGTGGTTATCAACAAAACCTTTTATGTGAATTCTCAAATTAGCATTCAACAGGCCCTAAACACAAGACTTTTGAGATCCCTACAGATGTTAGTCATCTTTTAATAATGAAGTACGTTATTTCAACAGATGTAGATATTTGGAAAACAACTGATAGCTAATAGTTATACCTGCATTTTTGCACATAAACATATATATTATAAAAAATGTTATAAGGATTTTGGAGAATTAGAGGTACCAGTGTGAAGGAAAAATAGAAGATTTTAATACTCAAAGGAATGTTAATGATCAGCATCCTTTCTAATACCATTCAAAAGAGTACATTTTTATCCATTCATATGTTCCAGGTAATGTTGCAATTGATAGAGCATTCAGTCACTTGCTCAAAATGTACTCATCTTGAAAATTACACTGCTGATTGCTAATTTTTCAGAAATTTAAAGAAAAAACAAAGCATTCCATACAAGTATTTAAAATCAGTGCTGGCATGCATAATAGACATTTCAATCTGCCTATCCACCGTTTGGTGGAAAGTTTAGTTACAATAAAGATTTGGGCTTGATAATGTTATACAGAGTTCCTTTAACAAAAGAAATAGAGACATTCTTCAAAGGATTAAATTTTATGAGTCAGGATGGAGGGCTAGGACTTCCATTCAAATAAATATATAGGGGAAAAATCCTATGGATAGAATACACAGCTGGTGAAAAACATAATATTCCCACATACATTTCATGTCTTTTTGACATGTGTATCTTCACTGTATACAGACTTATATACATACAGACTTTCCCACAGAATCATGCCACATACGTAGAAATGGAATGTGTATTTTACAAATAATTCCTTCACAGACAATCCAGGCAATAAATACTACGTGAAGTGATAAAACTATCTTTTTCTGTGGTTCACTCAATTATGCAACATGAATCTAAATCTTTTTTTCTAATAGATTATTTTGAAGGTACTTTCAAGTCACAGAATGACCAAGGATGAATGCTGTTATAGTTCTCCCAATAGCATTTTACTGTGTCACATTTTCAGGGGTTTATGATTACCTGTCATGAGGAAAGTTTTGGAAAGACTACTTTTCTGCTATAAGGCTCACAGGTGGAAACTTCAAACAGGAACTAAATCCAAATAACTAAGTAGTTGTCATAGCATGAGCAAAAATGGCATATTTTCATCACCCTAGGAAGTCAGAGAGTATAAACTTCATCATTTCTTTTTTCTTCCTGGTGCATCATGTAAGTATTGGTAACCTTTGATTCCAGAGGATGATACCAAAAAATGAGAAGAAAAAACACAATAAAAAGTTTTAGTTTTAATTTACAAAATTCCACCTGGGAAAATTGTATAAAAAGTTAAAAAAATTGGAATCGTAATGTCTTCAGAAAGAAAAGGGCTTAAAGATATTCAGACATTACATCATTATTTTTCTTAAGTTTGAAATATTTAGGGGCAGGTATTTTAATGTGGTCTAACAGGGACAAAGAAAGACATAGAACAACTTTGGGCAAGGCAAAAGTTCCATCATAAATCAGCTGTAGCATTAAATATGGTATTCAGAACAAAACCTAAGCTTTCTGAATCTTCCTTACCTCTACAGTTATTCTAGATATATTTGAAAATAATATGATATTATGTTGCTTAAATATAAGAACAATGTTATTAATGTAACAACCAAAATCTCAGCAGATCTCATCAGCAAATAGAATATATGCTTTAAAAGCTGTTTTACTGGATAAGTTAGAGTAGAAATATATTTAAAACATTTTGATTTTGACTTTCCTCATTCTCCCCTACATAATTAAAATAACCTAATGCATGTAAAGACAAAACAATAATGAAGCCAAGAAGACTGTATTTGCTAACCCCTCAAGGCAATATTTGATACAAGTTGACACTATTTCTAATCCCCTACCCTAGAGAAATTCCCAAAGTGAAAAAGATGGCCTACTTGAGGTCCAGTGTTTTTGTCAAGTTGTTTGGGAAGAACAAGTCACACCTGCCCAAAGTACATCAACTTCTTAAAATGTAGAAGCTCTGGACTGGGAAGGCATAGAGTTGATGAAAGCTAAAATATATTCAGGTTCTCCCAGAAACTTTGGAGTAACTTAAAAAAAAAAAAGCTATGAAAATCTAATGGGAATTGAGAACATTTGAGTCTAATTAAGAGAGACACTATTTTTTGTAGCCTTGGATATGCTGATCCAACCATAGGAAGAATCCTGCATAAGGAAAATGTTGCATGGGAAAGAGTGTTGATAGATAGGTCTTGAGTTGGAAGTATGAGGTCACTGGTTTATATCCTGAGGAGAAAACCTGGACATATTCCATGAAAAACAGCTGCTTTAGTAAAATGTAATGTCTTACACACAAGTGGAATTAAACTAGCTACTGTCATTTTAAGGACTCCACAACTCTCCAAGAGAGGTGGATGTTTGGACTCAAGCCTTTCAGATTTGCTGCTTCAGCATGAAAGTATAATTTTCCTTGAAATAAATCAATAACAGAAAAAAATACATTTCAGTCAGAGTATATACTTTATGACTTGAATTATTTACATTTATTGAGACATGATTTATGGCCCAGGATAGGGGCTATCTTGTGTTTCATGTTTACTTGAAATGAATGTATATTGTATTCTTGTTTGGTGGAGGGTTCTACAAATGTCAACTGGGTCAAAATGGTTGACAATGTCGTTTAAGTTTTCTGTATCGTTGCTGATATATATATATATATATTCTATCAATTATTTGAAAAGGATTGTTGATATCTCTGAATATAAAAATATTTCTTTGTGTAGTTCTGTCAATTTTTGCTTTGAGTATTTTGAATCCCTCTTATTAGGTGAATAAACATTTTCTATTATTATGTCCACTTATTTTTTAAAAAGTGTAGGTTTTTTTCCCCTGCCAGCTCTGTAGAACTTCAGAGGTCCCCCAAGATCACATCTGACTTCCACTGAGAAGTGTCTTCCCAACTATGGGAGTAGGGGAGTTGGGCTTGATTCCACCATTCTCTGAATCTCAGCACACCCCACCCATGCTCAACCTACCCCCCCTTTTTTAAATACAACTCTTATTGTCTTAATATTTTTACAGGGATATATTATCATTTTAACAAAAAATAATGTTTAAAAACAAAAACATTACTCCTCCCCCCCAGTTTCAGATCCTTATAAGTTGTGTTTCCTATAGCGAAGATAGTTACCGACTGCTGGGCTGCACCCCACATGCCTGCAAGCCTGTAGTTGCCCAGCCTCCAGACCGAAGAAGAAACCCAGAGACAGTGACAGAGACATCAATTTATTGGACAGGGGATCTTAAGCAAAAGAAGTTCTGGAGCGACACTCCACCATTTACAGCAGAGGGCAGGCAGGACATGTCTACAGTCTCCTCTACCAGGGGGAGGAGGCTACCATTTACAGGGGGAATTGACATCAGGTTGGCTCATCAGTTACCAGGGAAACCAGGAGCTGGGGCACGTCCCTCACAGCCCCTCAGGTTAACGAGCATCACAAGGGCAGATGTTTCCCTTTAATAAACTAGCAGGTGGAGCTGTTCTGGCCTAAAGGGCATGGGGCAGGCACGTTCATGTGAGTAGGGTGCAGATGAAGCAGGGACTGCTCCAGAGTGGATGTACAAACAGCAAGAGAACAGTCATCTTGAGTGGCTGACTGTACACCAACCCCCTGGGATTGGGTGGAGGCCAGCTGGGCCCTTTCCTGGCCTGGTGCCACTCACACCAATTGAAGGAGACCAGGTTCGGCAGAGAAGAAATTGTATTTGTTGATCAAGGTATGGGAAGGGAGAAAGACCCCTTCTACGAAGGGGATGGAGGCAGGAAACTTTTAAGGGGTGGGTATGCCATCAGAATTGTGGAAAGGGGTGGAGACTTCCAGAAATAGCTGGAGCATGTGCAGTCCTTTGCACATGGCAGGCACTAATTCTGCCTAGCAAAGTGCAGGTCCCTCATTTGAGCGGAGGTCTCAGGGTGGTAAGGAGGCAAAGGAAACTTTCCAATCCTTTGGGTCTTGTCTGCGCAGGCGTGGCCCTCGTGGTCAGACTGGAACCGGTTCCAGGCGGTTGACTGTCGCCATCTTGGCCCTGTCTGGCTGCGGCGCGTTCTGCGGATTTGCTTCTGTGGCGTCTGCCTTAGTTTCTGTTAAACTGGCACAGCTGTGGGCATAGGCTGACGGATTGTGGTGTGGGGAAAAGAAAGTAGGTTAGTCTCTGTACTGGCGTGGGTCTCTTTCTGGGGACAAGAGAACCCCGTCAGAGAGCCCCAGGCAATTTACTGGTAGATAATTCCGCCTCCGCAGCTGGACCCAGGTGGGGCCCCGTGTGCTGTCATGCTGCACCCATGGCTCCGGGGCCTGGCCTGGTGGAGATCCCTGACTCACAGGACCGGCAAAGCCACTGCACAGAGCGCGCGGAAGGCAAACGGGTAGGTTGCCCTGGGGCCCGGCTGTGCAGATGCCAGATTGGGCATACAGTCGGTGCTCACAAAGTGCTTAGGGATTTGGAAGCTTCGCCCTGAGCAAGCCTCACTGGAGGTTTTGTATAGCAAATCCTTCTCGTGCCAGGAGCAACACTGTTTAAAGAGCATTTCAAGGAAGCCAGCTAGCACCCGCATAGTTACGATTAGGGGGTCCCAGAATTTGGTCTGTGGCTGAAGGGGCCGAGAGCAGGAGCTGGGCAGGAAGTACCACCCAAATGTGAATTTTAGGCCTGACCGGACCCCTGCCTCCCTTTGAGAGCGGGCACTGTCCTCTTAGCTTGGGGGCCTGGCTATCAGCTTATGCTGCCCACGAGGCTCACTTCCCCACCTGGCTGGCAGGGATGATGCTCATCCTTCAGAAAGGCCTGCCTGGCAGGAGGATCCTGAATGCAGTGATCAATTAGCCGTGTCTGCCGTGGGTGCAGGAGGGACGAATGGCTACATGTGTGCCCAGAATTTGTCATCACTCATCTAAATGCCTGGTCAAGGTCCCCCCAGAGATTCTTCTCACACAGAAAGGCATCACAAGACAGAGATGTCAGCTGATGGCTACACGCCGGCCAGTGGCTACAGCCCTGTGGATGGCCGTGAGGACGCAGCTGGCCTGAATATACTAGAGCAGCTACCCTCACCCACTGGGCCACCTTCAGGAAGGCTCCCCACCCCTCCACCAGGACATATGGATGCCTTTCCTGCCCTAAGGCCGATTATATATATCAGAGAATTGAAATAAATATATATATGTGCCTGGTATATATTACAATACATACAGTGTTTATACAAAATATACCATTTTACAAAAATATGAGTTGGCCGAAATGTACAGATATATATTTTAAAACCAAGAAAGAAAAACCAAAAAATGGTCTCTTGAAACAAAACAAAGTGACTTTTATTTTTCAATTCTAGACATATGATTTAAATTCTGGGCAATCATCCAAATTTTTTATTCAGACAATGGCTATTAATCAGTTTTACCTGAATTCGATGTTAAATATTTGTTAAGTATGTGTTTCACTAATTTTATGGCCTTTCTCAGTGTTCTATTAAATAGATCCTTTTTTTAAGATTTGGAAATGTATAGTTTTTTACAAGTTAAAATTATACCAAGGAATCTACCAAAAACACGGGGTATTGTTATTACAGTACTGCTGTACAATAATTAAAGGAATTGAAGACAACACTAGTGCACAAAGAAAGGAATTGGTCTGTACTCAGTTTTCAGAATGATTAGCCTAGGTAGATATTGTCTATGATTTCAAGATAATTCCCACCAAACTTTTTCCCAAATATTTTAACAACCCATTATTTATTCATGTTATATTTTTAATAATCAATTTCTGCCATTAATATGATAGCATCTCCCTGAATATTCCTTGAAAAAGAATGTTTTGTTTTGTTTTTTGCTGTTTTTTTTTTGTGTGTGTGTGTTACTCGGGCCTCTCACTGCTGCGGCCTCTCCCGTTGCGGAGCACAGGCTCAGGGCGCGCAGGCTCAGCGGCCATGGCTCACGGGCCCAGCCGCTCCGCGGCATGTGGGATCTTCCCGGAACGGGACACGAACCCGTGTG
>NC_041218.1:81695451-81714611 GCF_002837175.3 Physeter macrocephalus
TCCTCCTGGACCGGGGCACGAACCCGTGTCCCCTGCATCAGCAGGCGGACTCTCAACCACTGCGCCACCAGGGAAGCCCGAAAAAGAATGCTTTTATATTAAAAGAAAAAAAAAAAATGATTCAGTGTCATACAAGGTGGGTAAACATTGGGTTTAATAGAGTTTCCTCAAGCAAATTTCCTTACCTCCAAAAGTCTTCAATGTCTTAATTTGAAGTATAATATTATGATATATGTAGCATTCTCTCAAACTCGTTTTCTCATGGAATCCTTTATTCCATGAAGCATCAAAAGAAACTGTTGTTTTATAGAAATATACCAGTATAGCATCATTCATTCGTTCATCTGCATGTATGTTTGCTTTCATTAGGCAAAGAGACAGGATCAACAGTTCTTAATATATAGATAATGTCAAGTGAACGTCACAGAAAATATTTTCTAACTTTTGTCTGGGATACTTAAGATTTTATACCCACATGCTTTTCCTGTTTAGTTTTCTGTTTACTAATCATAAGAAATATAGTAGAAGGTAGAAAGAAAATAAAAGACTTTATGATTAAAATTAAATTTCACTACAGTATTAGTTTGAACCTCAATTAGAGTATTTAAAGAGGAAGTTCATGATAGAATTAATTATTTAACGAAAAAATACATTTAAGAAAAGATTGGCCACAAAAACAGTATAAGGCCAAGTATAAGAATCCATTTAAGCAGAGATTAAAACATGTGCTTTTTTATTTTTTATGGTCTTTCTTTTGGGAAGAAAATAGGCATCTTTTAATCCCCATTTTGTCCTCACATGAGTATAAGGTAAGAGTTCTAAGGTCAATGATAACTCTGCTGCAATGTATATTAAATCAATGTGTGTACTTTTTCTGAATGTTACAAGTCAACTACTGATAGTTCAAACGCTCTCTCTTTCTTTGTTTGCAAGGATGATAACTAACTGTATGGATGTGGATGATGTGCCTTTCCTGATAGATCCTCTTTTGACTTAAAGTCTGTTGATTGCCCCTTTTGCAATAAGAGCATTTTCAACTACCTGAATCAAGACTTTCATAATATCACTTACTGGTTCTTGACAGCTAATGAAGTGTCAAAGCAGGGCTGATAAACTCCAGAGCCTATCAAGAGGGCCGAGTGTAGCATTTTTTAGATTCTGATTTACTAAATGAGGTGGAAGTCATTATGTTCATCAAACTCAACTATGAACTTTTAAACTAATTTCTTGACTTTTTTAAGGAGAAGTAATTTCTTATTGAGTACTTGGAAATGGTAAAGCAACAGTTATATTGGGAAAAAGTAGAAAATCTTTCTCAATTTTGTAATTATACTAGTTTCTACACTTTTTGAGTTTTATCAGTAGTGGCATTTAGCCTAATAAGAAACAAATGCCTGTTTTAAATAACACCCTTACAAGATTAATATAAAATTAAAATAAATTTTAAAAATCTTGGAAATCTTGTTAAAAATGCATTGCTGCTTAGGGACACAGCCAAATACATAACCTCAACTTTTAAAGCAAGTTTTGTGCGGTGGAAGTACATAAGTTGCCATTTTCATAACAATTGATTAATTTGAATAGAAAGTTAAAATATGTGTCTTTGAAGAAATAAACATGTTCCAATTTTAAGTATATAAAATTACTTTCTATTATTTAATCCAAAGTTTAGTGATAACAATATTGTTATAAAGACATGATCGACAGATAATCTATTAACTATTTACATGCAAAATCAACAAGTATCAGGAAAATGAAAGTATTAAGATATCAGTGACCTTAGATAATGTGAAAGGACTCTAGTTGCTCACATTGAGCTACTCCGAGGGTTTTATTAGGACTGAATAGCACTAACACGCACTTTCTCTCCCTGCAGTTCTAAAGGCAAATTTTACCCCTGTTATTCTCTGCATTCAGACTAATGGGAGTGTCTAATTTTGAGTGTGTATTGTGGCCAGCAGGGATTAAAGGGAGATCATGTTTCGCTCTAAACAAGGTTTATTACTTATCATTCTAACATTGTTATTAGTGCTTTGTTTTGGTTTTTCTTTTGCTGTTTTTTTAAGAGGAAAACAACCACATTTCTTGATGAAGTATAGAAGGAAGTTTAA
This sequence comes from Physeter macrocephalus, assembly GCF_002837175.3. Taxonomy (NCBI): domain Eukaryota; kingdom Metazoa; phylum Chordata; class Mammalia; order Artiodactyla; family Physeteridae; genus Physeter; species Physeter macrocephalus. The sequence continues at coordinate 81,697,563 of NC_041218.1, forward strand.
AAAGAACTTAAGCTGTTTTTTTTTTTTTTTGCCTACTCTTGAAAAAGAGGTAAATCTTGTTCTGAATTAGATGTTTGTCTTGTGGGGATTAACGTCTGTGTGTCCTGTATTGGTCTAGAGAATCTTTAGTGTCTGCTGTCCTGTCCAGCCCAGAGATGTGCTTGATTTAATGGGCCCTGGGAGAGCAAGGATTTTCCACAAACAAGCTGGATTTTTAGCTTCATCCTAGGGAATCACTTAGTTGTCCTTTGGGCTCTTAAACCAAACCTGGCTCACATTATATTTAATTTCAATCCCAGAACAGTTCTAAACACAAACCAATCTTGGAATATATTTACAGTAGAATGTTTTGGGAAAAGAGAATAGAATAATTTAAACGTCTCATTTTCTGTATAAGGTAAAATTCTTAAATTATTTTGTTTCTATACAAAATTAATTTTAGAAGTAGTACTATCAGATAACTTTACAAGAAATTATTTTGGCAGAGCAGAATATAGGAAAACTTAATTTTTCCCAAATTATCTACATAATCTATTTACCCCCATTTCATTAGGGCATCTGACTTCCATTGCTTAATTAGTTCTGAAATGTGTTCACTTCAAAATTAAATACATGATTAGGGGAAAAATACTTGTGGAGTTCCATCATAAATAGGATATTATTGTCATTAAGATTAGAATGTCCCCAGAACACATTGTGTGGTTTCATCTAGAGACTTTTTTTGAGTTCATTGGTTTTCAGCACCATCCTCTCTCATCTCCCTCCTACACCTCTGCAGGGAAATCTGATTCAAACAAAATCCTTTTATAAGTAAGCCTGAAGCCTTCATGATCAAAATGTATTCATTCTAGTTATAGAGGTGGGACGTGCCAAGTGAATGCCCTCCCTCCCCCATTCCCCAAAAAAGACAATTAAAAAAACATCTCAGGTGAACAACTTCTATTTTTCAACTGACAAACTTAAATTGCATTTGTTTGTGGCACTCAGATACTATGTAGTTTAGAGAATGAAGAGACTAGGAGTAGTAAGGGCAGCAGGATAAATTATGAGTTATCTAACCCATATGCACTATTATACATGATAAACATATCCATTTTACCCACCTAATCGGAAATCCATCATTCATTCATTCAGTAAACATATAGTAAACACCTCTGTCAGCCAAATCTGGGGTTTAGGTAATTCCTACCCCCAGCTACACACAGCTGCCTCTTGGATTTGGTTACTTAATTTATCCTTGGGAATATTCACATCATCTTCTGGACTTCCTTGTGACCTTCTCTCTCCTTCCCAACTCTAAGAATTAAATAGATTCTTGTCTCAGTTACAAAGGGACACCCACAAACACTGAATTACATATGTTTTCTAGTAAGTTCACGCTTGGACATATCAGTTTTTGTCAGTGATTAAGGAAAACTTTTTTTGCTCCCATAAATGTGTTTTGGGATGGAAATAATGGAAAAATACTGATTAAATACTCAATTTATTTCTTCAATAAAAGATCATATGCTCAGCATTAAGGCAATTCAAATAAATCATTCTTAAGCAGTTTTTAAAAAATTCTTATAGTGGGCATATGCAACAGATAATGGGTGTCTAAGTGGTTTATAACTATTTAATTCTCCATATGTGAATATTTTACACAGTTTTGTTACTGGAGAAATGAAATATTCAATTTGTAAGTATCAGAATAAGTTTGCTTTCTTTTAGTCATGTGGGGAAATGCTAGTTATTTGAAGAACACACTGAAACATATGCTGTGGTGTATGTAAATGGAATGACCAAGACTGCCTGAAAAATCAAACTTTCAATTATATTAATCAGATAAGTGTACTTTTTTTTTTTGCTTTGCTAATGATACAATGCTTACTACTCATAGGCAATTAATGCACAGTTGCTGGTGAACTGATTGATGATAGAAACCTGCCTGTAAAGGAGCCTTACAAATAAGACAAAAGACAGAATCTAGAAACAAATTTTAATCCTAGATCACTAGCCCATCACTTAAAGCACCAAATTAAACTGATTGGAATTGTAAAAGAAGTATCTACATTTCAGTTCTAAATTTTTACTGACTAATCATCTTGCACAGAAATGAGTGATCAGTTATAATATATGTTTGTATTAATTTTGTCCACATTGAAACATTTAGTTGATTTAAGTAATAATGACATTTAAACTTTCATTGTTATTGTTCCAAGAAGTAAAAATTAACATTATGCATTAGTTATTTTGTTAATCGTTTCCAACTTTTTTTTTTTTTTTTTTTTGATTATGTGCTTGTGCCCTAAACTTAACTGCCATCAGCCATCAGGCAGCAAAAATAAGAAGAAAAAATTAAAGTCACAATTTTTTAGAAATTTATTTAGAAAGAGCATTGAACTGAGAGCTAGGAGACTTGAATTTAAACCTGGCCTCTGCAGCTGTTAATGGTAGAGTCACTCATGCTCTTTTGCAAATGGAGGCAATCAGACTACAATCTAAAGATCCTTCTAGATCTCAAATTCAATAATTAATTATCTAGTTAATCATTTCCTCTACAGATAATTAGACCCATATGCCACTGTGGTAACTTTATATCTAAAAGAACTAAACACATAGTCTAATGCCCATGCAGATAAATGGCATGCAATTAATGCGTTCGTGTGTGTAATGGTCAAAGTTTGTGGGGCATCAGAGGAGGGAGTAATACCTACTAATTCTCAAGGCTTTCATAGGAGAGATGGCTTCTAACTACCTTGAAGCATGAGAACATGGAAAATAAACTAGAAGCAAGAGGGGGGAGGCTAGATAGAAGAGTAAACTGGCCATTTCTGATAGAATTGTGGGAACTTATAGAAATAGGCATAGAACAAGGTAGCAAAGGAAGATTAGGGACTGTGACTTTTATTAGGGAGACTGAGCAAAGGTGATAGTGGTGGGTGTAGGTGCTTTTTTTAAAAATAAAAACATTACATTTTTGAAATTGGCTCTGGTCAATTTTTGTAATAATGCCTTGAACAATATGTTAAAATTGAGAGGCATTGAAGATAGGGGACCAGTTAAAAACTATTGCTATAAACTATAGCAATAAACTATTGCTATTGCAATAATTTTTGTGTTTACTGTTACTAAACAAAACTCTGAAAAACTTTATTCATGTGATTATTATATGTAAAATGACTATGGCAGTGCTTAGCACATAGAATTTTTTAAAATAGCCATTTTATAGCCACATTATAAATAATTTAGGGTTTAGATGGCATAATTTTATTGGTTATTTGAATGTAATATATAATTAGAAAATCTAGTCTATAATCTGACATATATATCACAACATTTACTTATTCCTAGATGTTATTACATTTACTTTTTCTGAGTTTTTGCTGCATTTTTTTTTAAAAGGTGTTTCAAATACTATTTATTGAGACACTTGCTTCTATGTGCCAAGACTAGGTATATACCAGGAAAAGGTTCTAGGACTAGGAATACAAATATAGGTAAAAGCAGCATATTTTAACTCTAGAAAGGGATCCAAAAAGATAAAGCGGTGATTAACCTACGTTATTACATGGTACTGTTTCACAAAGGAAGGCATGGTATACTGTCCCTTAGGAGGCTGGAGAATTCACAGGAGAGGCTTAACCTAGATCCTGAAATCTGAGTAGGTTCACACGGTAAGTGAACACGGAAACCATTGCGAGATAGACCACATTTTAAGCTGTGGTAACTATAGATAGCAGGCCATTGAGGTAACTGGAAACAATTCTACCCATGCATGCATGTGTGTGTGTGTGTGTATGTAAATATATGTATTTATAAATCGTTATATATAGGTACATACACACACACAATCTACTGGTGAACGAGCCCAAAAACGTGTGGAAAATACAAAGGGCTCAAATGATACGTTGGAAATTTCTAGGCAGGTTTTAAAGAGGCAGGTGATGTAATATCTGTGCTTTTAAGTTTGATCCATTCCTTGTTTGAATGAATATATTACTAGGAAGTTGTTATTGCTGTAGTTTCTTGAATGGGTGGGTGGTCTGTATCCTTAAACCTTGCAAGTTTCAGAATGTCTGATATTGCCTCTCTTTCTTGCTGGGTATAAACTTATTGAGTCACATAGGTTTTCAGTTGGGTATTTGCACAAATTCCTTTTTTGTTTTCTGGCAAATAATCTTGCTTTCAATAAGGATGAAGCCCACCTGATAACTTTCCTTCAGTAGGTGACTGGGTTTTTATTCATGGATTCCAAATATATTCTTCCTTTATTTAGGAAGTTCCATAACTGATCCTCTGTGAGATTAGATTTTCCTGGAAGATGGTGACATTTCAGTCTGCAGATATGTTTATTTTTAGGTTTTATTTCCTATCTTTTATTCTTGTTATCTTCCCAATCAATTTCATCTCTTTCAATGAAAATTCGATTTTGTTATTACTTAGTTTGGAACTTTGGCAACAAGAGTCAATCCTCTCTTTTCTATGTCAATTCCTCTTTCCTATGCTTTTCAATTGCATTTTGGTCCACTTTTTATCTCCTTCTGGAGAGTTCACTCTCTCACTGTTGGAGTATACAATTGTTGTTTTGACTGGAAAACAAGCTTCAAATTTTTAAATATATTTTCTTCTAGGAAAATATATTCTTTATTCTTTCATATTTTGGCGATTGGTGTGTGTCTTGTGAAACTCCATCAAAGACACTGTGGAGTAGTCTGGTGTTCACACCTCCTACTCCTGCCCTCACTGTAGTTTATCTACAGTGATTTCCTTTAGTAGAAGGATAATGCACACACATTAAATATTGAGCATGTGTGTGTTGTTAGAACAGTACTTGGCATATAAGTGTTTGTTATGATGTTGCTGCTGCTTTTGTACTTTAGTTGTACTTCTGCTTTTTATGGACATTTTCCAGTAATTTTATAGCCATATAGACTCCTACAGCTTGTTTTTGTAATAAAGCATTTATGGATGGAAGGTTTGTGATTTGTTACGTTTTAGTTACTAATTACATCATACCTGGGATACTTGTTTTGTAGAAAGATTATTCTGGAGGCAGTGCATAACATGGCTTGTTGGTATAAACCTAGAAAGGAAGTTCTGTTAGAAGATAATTAGAATAATCAAGGGAAGAAATTATAAGGAATTGAACTATGACAGTGGCAGTGAGGATATAAGCTAAAGCAAGTTACAGGAGAAATTATAGTGTTGAACAAAACTGAAGTGATGGAATGGGTCTCTGGATGATGAAGAGGCTCTGGTTTGTACAATTCTTTGGATGAGTGATACTTGCGACCAGTTAAAAAATGTACAGAAAGGTGATGATGTAAATGGAAAAAAGAAAAGGGAGTGAGTTCTGATCAATTCCTGCAGACTCAGATATTTGTGCAATATGTAAATAGAGGTTACTAGTAAGCCTTTGTTTGGCTTTTGGGGGGAAAAAATCTGTCTTTGAAGACATACGTATGAGACATGTCAAAATACTGCTAGTGATGAAAGCCATAGTTGTGGATAAGATTATACACAGAGTTATTATTGTATGAAAAGACCAAGTACAGAGCAAATAAAATAATATAAATATTTAAGAAACTCTTAACTAAGGTGAATTATGTGATAGTGAGAGGTAACCTAACTTCTCAACAATCAGTTCTTAGTGTTCTCCAGAGTATATTCTTATATTTCTCACTTTTTCTTTTCAATGATCATTTCTTAGTATTCTCAAAACTTCTACCTTCTTAGAGGTATTGCAGAGGGGCATAGAGCCTGGCCTCTGGTGTTAGGAATTAGAATCTTGACTCTACATCTCACAAGCTTTATGACCTAGGATATTCCCGATATCTATCTGAGTCAATTTCTTCATGATAAAAAATTTCCACCTCAAACTGTTGTTGTGGGCCTTATATAAATATACTAATCATTCAGCAGTTTTTTTGGCACATACTAGCACTGAAAACTTATTTCCTTTGTATTTTCTCTTCTGTCTACTGGTTTTAATTCATGTCCTCTTACACTTCCTTGTAAGGAGGTTAAAAAACTAGTCCTTGATGAACAAAATAAAGTCAGAAAAATAAGGTGAATTTTCCCACAATATAACTTTATTCATCTCTAAAAATTATTCTTTATCTGTGTTTTTTTGGTCCTTTCTAAACTTTCTGCTGATTAAATAAAATTCCTTCTCCTCTTTGTATGAAATGATAATGATGGTAAATAGCACTTGTTTTGTTGTTTTGTTTTTATAATGCAACCTTTCCTTTCAACCCTTATTTTGTTTTTGGAAATTTAACTAATCTAGGAAGTGATGAAATACAGAATCTCAAAATTTGGGAACCTTGATGAACTTTCCAATATTTACAAATATCTAGATGTGATCATCATTTACTCAAAATATTTTGGCATCATATAGACCAAACTTTGACTCCTTTAAATAGGATCTTTATTCTATGAAAAGGACAAAGTTCAAGTCATGGAAAAAGGACATAAGCCTAAAGCCATCAATGAATACAGGCAATTCATTAGATCCAGCAACTGGTGGGGTCCTATTACCTTTCATGCTATAAAACTTAGAGAAGGGAGGGTATTGAAGTGAGGGAGAAAGGAAGGAGGAGAGAAATAGAAATAGAAATGTCATGGAAGTCAGAAAAATAGAGAACAGGATGGCTATTGTTCGGATTTGAGGTCAAGTGTACAGCAGTTCTCTATCCAACTATAAAAAAAGTCTAGTTCTGGGCGGTCTTGCATTCCAGAAAGCAGTATTCACTTTATTGCCTTTTTGAAATCTGATTTAATCATTGTAATGTAATCATCTGTATAAATCTGTGCTTATCCTAAAGATAATCAGGATACCACAGGAACTGTACAACTTTCTTATGTAGAGCTGAATCTACATATGTGATTTTGATGTAAATTTTGTCACCTTTTTTTTTCTTTTCATATATTAAATATACAAGAAGAGCATTAACTTATAAAATAATTTTTCAGTGTCTTAAATAACGTACTGATAGTGACTGCTAACAATGTCTTTTCCTTTGTCTTTACTCAAATAGAGCTACATTAGAGATCCTGATGAATTCAGGGGGAAAAGGCAAATCTGAAAATTTATAAATAAATAAGTATAATGAAAATGACAGTTGACTCATTAGAAAATAATCACGGTTCTTCTCCCATGATTATTTGATAGGATATTCTGATTAAAGAACAGATCCATTAAAATTTCTTTTCTCCTTTTGCTGCATGATATTTGATTTAAAAAATCTATCAAATGGATTTTATTTGTGTCTTGAACGTCATAAGATTCATAAGATTTTTTAGTATTACATCACAAGAGAATGCAGTCTATTTACAATTGAAAACAATGCTGCTTGAAATTATATGAATAGATTTTCCCTTCCAGAACATCTATACACTTATGCTTACTGTCTGCATTGTCTTATAGCCTGTCATAATAATAATGGTGATAATAGGTAGCATTTATTGAACACAAGCTATTTGCTTGGCCTTGTGACCACTTTATCTTTCATTTTGTCATTAAGCAAATTATAGAAACACTAAATCATTTGATGAATCTGGAATAAACAAAATGCTTAATTATCTTTCAAATTTAAGAATACATAGTTCATTAACAGTGCTTGTCTGAAATGGCACTTTTGATTACAGTCCTACATTTACTTTTCTCTATGGTTGACAAGGCATATAGAAGTTGAAGTAATATCTCAACAAGGGAAAAACTGAATTGCACCCAGAAAGAATTAGTGCTTTTTTATGCTTTAGTTTACTAGGATTCACCAAAGTCAAGCTGCTTCTATAGAAATTTAGGTTTTTCTAAAATAACATTTGTTGTTGTTTGACTAAATGTGAACATAGGCAAGATGTAAGAAAGTAGTGGAGTATTAAACATCTCATATTACTGAATATTAATTTTAGTTCCAATACCAATTTGTGTAATGGTAAGATTTACATAACAGAAGCTGAAAAGAAACACCTAAAATTCTTTGACTCTAAAGGAGTAAAGTCAAAGTTGAAGTTATTTAATATCAATTGCAGCTGAACATGTCTACATATAGGGAAAATAAAATCATACATTTAAGTTAAAAATCATAAAGGAAAACAGAATATTTAAAAATGTGAAATCTAGACTTTGAGAAAAAAATCTCTGATTTTAACCTAGGTTTTTTCACCCTGAAAAGTGGTGAGATAATCTAAGCAATCCAGAATTTGCCCTGGCTCACTGCCAAGAAGGTCTCAAAAAGATTCCCCTCTCAGTTACAAAGCAATGTGTAAATTCCCTGATACAGAGGAACATCTAAAGAAATTGTAGCAAAAGGAATGATGAGGCAAAATTAAGTACATTTGAAAGGAATGTAGAACAGCTGCTAACCTGTACTCCAGGAAAAATTGCCTTTTTGTTTAATGAAATGATCCAGCAGTAACGTTTTTTAAAGTGTAGTTTGTTTCTAGAGTGATTTCACATGTAAATGACTACAGACTTTCTCTAAGTTGTCGGTACCTAGAAACCAATAATTCTCCCTGAACTCAACCTGTAACATATTTTTCAATTGTATGAATATTTTCATTGTTTAAAATTGTGATATAGAAAGTCATTATTTTTGCTATTTAAAGTTCAGCATACAGAAATTGGCAAACAAAAAAGAATACTGTTCTTAATATGACCATTACATTTAATGTTAATGTAAATCAAGGAGCATAGTGCTCTTCTTATTTATCCCTTCACCATACAATATTACTGATGTTAACAATTTAGCACACTTGGTAAGATAGTAGAAAAGTACTTCTTTCATTCAACTCCATCTGGACCCTAATTTTCTACTTGTAGTCAAGAAGATCAAACATACTAATATTTAACCTCTACTTATACAAACAGGTAATCTTTAACTGAGTGTTTAGTATGCAAACTATTGCAGTAATTTTTTATGAATTATCTAATTTCACCTTCATAATAACTCTTGGGAGATTTATTATTAACCCCATCTTCCCGAACTCGAGGCCCAGGTAGTGTAAGGAACTAATGCTAGCTTACACACCTTGTACATACTGAGGTGTTGCTTGTGTTTTCACCTATAACTGTGACTCCATATTCTATGGCTGTAGTAGTTGTCTTCCTATAACTTCTTCCACGTTATGCTTAGACCTCTCTTACATGGTTTCTATGCATTTCAAATTAAAATCAATCCTTGTGTCTCTTAAATGACCCTCCCAATGATTAATATCTCTATGTAATTGTCTTGGTTTAGACTCAGCTGGCTTTTTAAATATTTTTAGTTTGCCTAGCTACCTATAGTTTAGTCTCTCTGGTATTAGGGTAGAATTATAGCGTTTAGAATTGGAAAGAAGAGTGAAGGCTATGTAGTCAATTTGATAAACAGATCTCTTTATACAGCCGTTCAGTCAATGCATGAATATATCCAGTGATACAGCCCCTGTCTCTGGTAATAGCCCTTTCCATCCTCACACAGCTCAGGGTGCCTGAAATATGTCTTACATTGACTCTCTGTAGCATTGATCCTTTACAGTCATTTCGTGAGAGGAATGGCATTTACATTCAGATATCATGTGGTGGATTCTCTGTTCTTTCTCTCTGGAGACTAACAGCTCTCATTTATTTCTGATATGACTTGCATGAATGAAACTCCCTTGATCTACTTCTTCCTTCCCTCCTTCCTTCCATTCTTCCTTCCTTCTTTTTTTTTTTTTTTTTTTGGTCAGAGGTAGAGAATAAGATAAGCCCAGTATTGTACTGTTTCTCATGAAGAAATTAGAAAAGCATCTTTTAACAATTTATTAACAATTCTTGTAATTTTGTGTGTAAGATGGATAGGTAGGTAGGTAGATAGATAGATAGGCAAGCATTCAATTTAATATTTATGACCTGGTAATATGGAAAAGAAACCATGTGAGTTGTGGATGATGAGCTATTAACTATATATCTCCTTACATGAGAGAATGACTTATCTGGTAGATAAGTCATTTATAGGAATGATTGTAATAATTGACAGTGTGATGCAGATTATGAGTAATTCAAGCAAAATATTACAAAGAAATTAATTCTATGAGAATTCTTAGGGATTGCATTTGAGCTAGCTTGGGAGAGTGATACTATTTTCTCTAGGTGGCATATAGTTGTAGATGTCAGGAACAATGGCAGGAAAGGCTAATAAGTGGACGACCACAGAGCATGTTTTCCTGGAGGGTTGTGGACATGAGAAAGAGTAACTGAGGTGGGGTCTAAACGCAAATGGTGTTGATCTGACCTTTAAAGCTAAGTTAAGGAGTTTGAACTTTATTCTCTATTAAAATAATATTTTTGATAAGATGGAAAAGGCAATAAGAGAAATAAAGCAGGCAACTTATCAAATGGCTAATGTCCTGGGATAGGGCTGGGACATTGAAGTGGAAGGGTCTTCATTTCGGCTTCCTCTCCTTGGAAGGCACATTCTGCATTTTATGGAGGCTGATGAAAAGGTTCTACTATGTGTGCATGGTAAAAATCTGAATCATTGATTCAGAACACATTTTGGAGACTCCTCAACATTTCTATCCCATGAGAGATGTGTTGTGGTGGTGTATATATATATATATATATATATGTATTTATATTTATATTTATAAACCTAACTTCAGTTGAAGCAGATAAAGAAAACCTCTTTGGTGATGATCAACACTTACCTCTCTAGTGCAAAGGTGGACTTACTGTTATTTCTACCTGAAGATGTTTTTCTCACTTAAGGTGTAGGTCTCAAAATGTTCAGTATTTGCCTGTTCACAGCAAAAGCAAATTGGAACTCAATAACAAACTGAAAAATTGGGGTCATATAGTAAAATTTATTTAATTCAGTGTTTTCATAAAAGCCTAACTCAGTTTATCTACTATATATGTAAGGTACAAAATGTTACAAAGGATTTAGATGGTGAAGTTAATGATTTAATGGTCAAAAAGACGTAAATAAAAAGAGGCCTCAAACAACCTAGGAGGTTAAACAGTGTTTTCCCCACACTACCTCTGCTCTGTTGGCTCCTATGCTTATCCTTCTAGCAATGACTTGGAGCAAATGAAACCACTTAAACAAGTCTTAGTAAAGTTAAAGACATTTTGTATACAAAGTGACCATTCTAATCTATTACTACATGCGGAGATTGCACCAGCCCAATTGTTTGGACAAGGTATCTCTCTCCTTTCTTCTGTAGGAGTGTGTGGTCTTGAATATGAAATCAGCAAACTAATAGGAGTATAATTCCCACTTCAATGAAATGTAAAGAAGTCCTGTATAGTTTTTAGTACCGCAAAGAATAACCGCTGATTGGTAACTACAGCAGGCAGTAGCCACATTACCATGTACCAATAGTCTGTCCTCATATAGGACCTCACATTAACACGCAATGTCTTTCTTTGTTACCTTGCAGAAATGTTGGAATCCAACAATGTGATCACTTTCAATGGCTTGGCCAACAGCTCCAGTTATCATACCTTCCTTTTGGATGAGGAACGGAGTAGGCTGTATGTTGGAGCAAAGGATCACATATTTTCATTCAACCTGGTTAATATCAAGGATTTTCAAAAGGTATCTTTATTCTAATATATGTACTATAATTCTTTTGAAACAATTCAAGTTACATACAATTTTCTAGTTATTTAACAGGGTGACAACTGAAAAAAATTGTTTAAATTAATATTTTATCTTTTCAGACACAAATAAAAATAAGGCACTGATCTGACTGTCACAAATCAATGGATGCAGTTATTAGGGAGGAAACTGTAGTATTTTCAGTGATCATTATAAGAAATACTAACTTTAGCTTATTCTTCCACAGTTGTATCATTTTTCCTGCATAAAATTAAATACCTAAAGCATTATAGAAATATATCATAATTGATTTCATGTACTAGGTATATATATTTATATATAATTTACATATCTCTCTATATTGCCAGCAGTTGCAGAGTTCATCAGTCATCATACACATGCCTCATCTGAATGTCGCCTGCGTTTGGAAAGTTTGTTAGAACACAGGCACTCTCATTCATTTACATATTGTCTATATCTGCTTTCATTCTACAATGGCAGAGCTGAGTAGTTGTGATAGAAATCATCTGGATCACAAAGCCTAAAATATTTACTATCTGGCCTTTAAAACAAAAAAGTTGGCCAAACCCTGATCACAAAAATCAGTTTTCAGTGTCAGGTTTTTGCAAATATGGACATTTAGACACTAGCCTTCTATCAGTATTTTTAATATACTTTATTGTGTTCCTGGATTATTTAACAAGCTATACAGTTTGGAAAATAAACATGGGTTGACAGATTAGTGGAAATTGTGCTACTGAGTCTATATGCTGTATTCTAAGTCAAACATTTTTTTTTCAGTCGGTATTTCCTGTCAGTTCTCTGAGAAACAAAGATCTTTATGCAACAGCTTTCCCAAGAGTGGAAATATAACATGCTTTTTAGGGTGCATACACTTTAGTGTACATATGTGTGTGTGTGTATATATATATATAATTAGTTTTGCTGCTTCTTAACACTCAGGGTTTTAAAGTCGTGTGCCTCAACTTCTTATAAACTGTAACATATTGGACAGTTATTTTTAAAAAGTAACAGAATTGTAAAAAGCTTTTTTTCTGGTTGGAGAATGTTGTTTTGGGATAAAGTGAAGATTTAATTTCAGGGCTGATTCATGTCTCTAATAGAGTATACTGCTAAACCTAAGACTTTTACTTTTCTTCTATTACCCAAACATTAAAATTCTGACTATATATTAAGAGATTTGATTCATAACATATAGTCAAATAAAATAGCAATGCCCTTAATGATATATTTTGGAATTAAGATACAAAATTTAAAAATCACCTTGGATATTTCTTTTTTTGATTTTTCAATATATTAGATTTTGAAGCCTCCTCAGATTAACAATATCCCTAAGGTTATCTATTATCTAAGAAAACTGATTATCCATTGTTTTTTCTGAAATGATAAAAATATTTATCTTAGCATCTTTTGTAAAGGTCAAAAAATAAGCAAGTTTTTGTTGTTTTAGTGAAAGACAACCATCCTTTATAAAATGAATGAAAAATCAAAGATGATTAGGAAGACTACATATTTTAATAACAGGAGGTTATATCAGTTCAAATTTTCAGTGTTTATAGAATTTTCATCATTTTATGAAATCCATATATATGAAAATATGTATATACTTGTTATATCTATGTATCATATATATCTATGTATCTATAAATAGAAAATATTTGAGCACATCTCACCTCAGAATATATGTTTAGTGTATTCAACATTTTTTCTGAATAAATATTCTTAATTTGGTTTATATATTCAATTGGCTCTAAAATTGAAAAGAACTAAATTGTCATATAAACAACCTACTATTTTATAGGTAAGAAAAATCCTAGAGACATTTGTATGCCCAGGATGCATCACTTGTAATAAACATATACTGAAATAATGGGTTAAATAAAAGTTAGGTGACTTGTCCAATGTCATAGTGTTCTTATAGGCTCTTGATTCAAATCATTATTCTAATAATAGAAGACATATTTCTAATTTTAAAGCATTCATTTCAACATATTATTTAATTTTAATTATATCACACTGTTTATAAGGGTAAATACAATTTACTTAAGAATTATATGTTTGTCTATATCATCTCTTAATGCTCTTTTTAACCTATGTGTAACGTTATTCAACAACTTTTTCCTAAGCATCTAGTACTGTGATCAACTCTATAGGGGGCACTAGGGTATGTCACCAGTAATTCTTGAGGAACTTACAAGATAATACTAAAGATGTATGAGCATAAAGGTAAATACTAGGCCAATCCCTGTTAGAGACAAAAACACAGTCTCAGGTTTGGAAGGACCATGAAAAGACTCTTGGCCTTGGTAAAGGGCTCAGTCTCCTTAAGGCATAAATGCTTATTCAATAATGAGTAAGAGGAGCTACAATGGGTAGATGTATAGAAGCATAAAGAAGGGAAAGTCTAAAATAGATCATGAAGCACTCTGAATATGAGGGTAAGAAATTTAGGCACTGTTAACTGAGAAGTTTTTGAGCCAGAAGAAAAAATATCAACAGGTTAACAAATCTAACCAAAAGGTAGGAATTATTCTTCATGGAAATAGATGCTATTGGAAGGATAATTTATATATTTGTTCCATTGATTTATATTCTCATTAAACTTCTTTTCAAAAGAGCACTTTCTACACCAGAATTTATTTTACTCATGCCAGATCTTTAAGCTAATTTTTTTTTACCCTGATCTCTAACAAGTTGGGAGTATACACCCCTCTAAATATGAGAGAATTTAGCATGAATGTTAGCAAAATTACTTTTTATTAATATTTGTTGTAAGATAGAAATCACAAAATGAGGCCCATGTTGTGTCAATGCTGATAATCAAGAGCTAGGAGACTACGAGGAAACAACCTGCCCTTTTCAATTTAAAAAGTTATCTGTTTTAATAATCTGTGATTTTTGCACAATCTAGCTGGAAAGCTGAATATGACAGTCAATAAATCTTAGCTCTTCTATATATTATTTTTGTGTCCCAGAGAAAATTTATATTTGATCCTCCTCCTGTGTATGTTTTACTTTACTTACACAGACACACATGAAAAGAAAAGTACATGAAAAGGAAAAGAATACATAAATTAAGAGCTTCAAGTGGTAAAAATAAATCCATGTCCAAAAATTTTTAGGGCTTTATATTGTGACATGGACCTGAAATGCATTTGCCATGTCATCATAGGTTATTTCAATATGTCCTAAATTCTTGTTTATAAATGTGTTATATTTTGCTTTTTAATTCCCTAGATTGACTATCACAGCCTTTGCCCAAGTTTATGACCATTTATACTGAATTATCTAGAGGTTCCCAAATGAATGATAATCAGTCATTTTGAGACTAAAAGCTTTCTAGTAGACATGGATGATTAACTGCCATCATCTCTGGATTTTTCTTTTACATATGACTTTTTTTTTCCTGAAATTAACTAATGTTACGAGGAAAGAAAGATGAATAAAAAAAATTAAAATTGCTCTGCCCCAGTACAGATAGGAGTCATGGGAATTGCTCAGGGGAGTGGAAAATTTTATATTAAAATTTAGATGAGGGTATTTGAATTAATATTATTGAGGGAAATGCATCTACAATCCTCTAAGCCATGAGTCATGCCTTGATTTATCTACCACTGTCACTTGATTTATCTACCACTGTCACTGTATTCAAACAATACAGGAACCTTTGGAAAGATGAAGACCAAATATCAGGGATGAAAATACAGTTATTACACAGTTAGTCTGAGTTTTGCCCACAGTGGGGAAGGTGATTTTTTTTTAGAGCTATCTATTTGCTTCTTAATTTCCTCCTTTATCTCCTGAAATTATGTAGTGCTAATCTTACCTATTTTCCCTGTCCAAAAAAAAAAAAAATTCCTTTCTAAAATGGGTTCTTCTAACCCTATCAGTTGCTCATTCTAGCATGTCATGCTGAGATTTGAATTACAGAAATGGATCCAGAGCACCTGATGTTAAAATTTCAAAATCACTATTTTATGATAAAGACCAATTCATTTTGAAGACTGCAAGCCATATTCTATGCTTATTTCTTTCTCTCTTCACTAGATTCGCACGTGGTCTCAAGATGATCTCCCTTTCCCAACCTGCCTTACAATTCTTTCCATTGAACACTGCTTACATCCACTGACTACATAAATTTCTGTGTTGCTCAACTTTCATTTATACAGCAAAGCCTAATGGGTAGACAGAGAGTGAAAGATGTTAAGTTCAGGCCAATTAACTGATGCCACTGCAAAGTCTAAACTAAGAGGTTCCTGCCACATAATGCTTTATGGAACTTTCTTTATCTCAGTTGCTCCACTTGTTCTAACAGACTATAAGGTTGGATCTCTTAGAAAACTTAATTGGCAGAAAATAATGTTTCTTCTCTGCCCTTAGATTGTGTGGCCAGTGTCTTACACCAGAAGGGATGAATGCAAGTGGGCTGGAAAAGATATCCTGGTAAGTATCAATCTACTAAGTTATTTTAGTAATTGCATAAGGAATTTATTACTCTATCATCATTTTGGTTCAGTGTTATATTAAACACCATTCTTTGCTTCTGGACTTAGAAACAAATTAATGATATTTGATTTTGAATACTGACATTTTTATGTAAAGCACTGAAAATCTTATGTAAAGCAAATGGGTAGAAAATGACAATATACCTGAATAAAACAAAAATGTGTTCCTTTTGATGATTTATATACACAAAAGGTAATTAACAAAATGCATTTTTAGCATATATATGTATACTCAGTAAGTCAACTTATTTGTGCAGATTTGTTTTCATGTTAATTCCTCTTGAATTCCTTTTAAATGAAATGAAATTTTTCTTCTTCTGAGTCATCATGATTAAATTCTTCTCCTTCTTTCCATTTCATTCTATTCCTTTTCCTTTCCCCTTCTTTCTTTCTTACATTTCTTCTTTTTTCTTCTTCCTCCCTTAGAATTTCTCTCTTCCCTTCTCTCCTTCTTTCTCACATTTCATGCACTCATTCCTTAAATAAGTATAGATTGAGAAATGACTATGCAACAAACATTGTCTTGGGTACTACGGACAAAAGATGAGTGGATGGTAAGCAGTCCCTACAATGGTTTTACCACTGTTAGTAGGTAGAGGCCATTTTTCCTGAGGTAAACTTTGTCAGTAAAATTAAGTGGGCCACTGGTTTGAAGTGTAGCCAAGGATCTGCACAGATCATGAAAGGCAGTTATAATCATTTAAATCAATAAATTAACATGAATTCAGGATTTTAAATATAATTTGTATTATTTTATGTCTTATCAGATATTTTTGGATCCAAAACACAAGGAAATAAGTTTAAAAGTTTTGTCTCTATATTAGCATTTAGAAGAAATTTATTCTGTGTGCATAAAGACATAAATCAGGGGCTTCCCTGGTGGCGCAGTGGTTGCGCGTCCGCCTGCCGATGCAGGGGAACCGGGTTCGCGCCCCGGTCTGGGAGGATCCCACATGCCGCGGAGCGGC
>NC_041218.1:81714769-81718624 GCF_002837175.3 Physeter macrocephalus
AAAAAAAAAAAAAAAAAAAGACATAAATCAACTTGTATGTATGTATATAGACATATAGATATTTTCAAGGGACAATCTGATTGGTAGCAGCTGCCTAAGATGATGTATATGTTTAGAAGGATTTAGAAGTGAAATTGGAGTTCATGGAAAAGAATGTCTCAGTCTGGTAGCAGTGTTGGCTACAGGTGAAGGCAGATAAAGGAGCACAAAGCACAGGTATCTCCCATCCATGCTTAATACATATCAGCAAACATGCGAAATTCATCCTTAAAAATTTCAATTTAAATATAGTGATTACAAGTCACACTAAACCATAGTACAGTAAACATTTTTCTGATAATGTGAAAGTGGACAAAAAATTCTGTTCTATCAAATTTTATACTACCCCAAGTTAATACATAGGTTGGGATGATTGAAAAGGAGTAAATAGAAAGAAAAATGAAGTAGGAGTCCAAAGAAGTCAGGAATTTTATGTTGATTCCCCACTGACTCATTAATTTTACTTGAGCAAATACCTTAACTTTTGGGGGGTTTTAGTATCTTATCCATTAAATGGGACATTACATATTTTGCAGTTGTGAGAAAGAAGTTCAATAGATTTTGTGAAAATTATTTAGAAGTAGGTAATATTGCATAAATGTAGGCAAAAAATATGACTGAATACACAAAAATTTATTAACATCAAAATGCTATATATACCATTAACAAATTATGTTGAAAGACTTCAGTGGATAATGACAAGGATGGAGAGAAATGGAGGTTTTACTTGTATACAGCTGTGACTTTTAAAAACAGATTTTTTTTTCTCTTTCTGTTAAAGTATAACAGGTAAAGACATGGAAACTTAGAATTACTGAGAATTCTATCCTGTGCCAAGTACTTTGATAATTTAAATAGTATTTTATATATGTAGTTTTAACAATAATTTTGTCAAGTGGGTATCATTACCACCGTTTTCTTAAGAAATAATGATTCAGCATATTCATTCAGAATTGTTTCGTTCAAAAATTTTGGAACATTTTGAGTACTGTGCTAGAAGTCAAGATCAAAATTTTTCTGCCTCTGCTGAAGTTTTTGGTGTTGTGTGGCATGTATGGATTTGAACTTAGCTGTTAACACACAGATAATAAGGAGTAGAGATTCAAATAAATACCTTACCTATTCTAGTCTTTTTAAGCGTGTGGATGTAATAATAACCAGCTCATGACATTCTTGTAAGACTCAATCACAAATGAAATTATTACATAGACTGTAATGCCTGATACAAAATTAACTATTAGTATCTGTAACAGAGTTGCTTAGACAATTTCGAAGTGAAAACATCATTAATGAAATTAATGTAGTGTGGAACTGTTCTGAATTCAATTCCGTCTGAACACTGATGATAATAACCATACTTATCTGACAACTTATCTGTATTTCATAAAAAGCACTGAGCCAAGTACTGAGCATATTTCAGTTGCTAAGATAGCAGATATTCTTTCGTGTTTGTGGTTTCCAAAATTCACCTGAGTACATTTCCCTTATCTTCTATGCCTCTCACCTTGCCTCCCCTGCTCCCCTCCCCTCCCCTCCCCTCCCCGCACCTCCCCTTCCCTCTTCTCCCACTCCTGCTCCGCTATCAATACTGAACACTGAGGGATTCTGGTGATAGCCCAAACACAGTTATTTCAGCAGCTGTAATATGCAATAAAGTCATATTGCATAAATCCCCATAAATGATGTCATAAATCCCCACAGTGCCCTATGAATAACCTTAATCATGACCTCAGAGGTTTCCTCTCTAAGAAAAGCAACTTTATTGTATTTTTCAGGCTTACTGAAAATGCTTACGGGTTTGATAGAACTAAATTAAAAGGAGCTAGGGCTTCCCTGGTGGCGCAGTGGTTGAGAGTCCGCCTGCTGATGCAGGGGATGCGGGTTCGTGCCCCGGTCGGGGAGGATCCCACATGCCACGGAGCGGCTGGGCCCGTGAGCCATGGCCGCTGATCCTGTGCGTCCGGAGCCTGTGCTCCGCAGTGGGAGAGGCCTCGGCAGTGAGAGGCCCGCGTACCACATAAATAAATAAATAAATAAATAAATAAAATTTAAAAAATAAAAGGAGCTAAAACATACGGTGTTAGCTAATACAGGGTATTAATGGCACCTGATTATTTCATAACACCTTGTAATAAGGATTCTGAAAACTTATAAACTATGTCTTATATATTATGTTAGAGATAGGTAATTATGTGTGCATTGAAAGATGTAAATTTTTCAGAGTTTAACAGTATGGCAATATTAGTCATACAGATCTTAAGCCAGCTAATTAATGTAACCTGATAAAATGCTCATGCTTTTGTTATTCCTCTACATTCTACATTAAATCAATTCAGTCATTGTGAATTTTTATTTTTCTTTGTTAACACTTATTTAATGAAGGGAAAACACAACAATTTCCATATATTTTAGTTCAAAGAAAAATGTATTTTTCCTTTAGCTCTTAACACTAAACACCAAAGTATATTTAAATAATAAAATATATTTCATACTATTTTTCTTGTAACCCATCTCATTCCTTTAATATTGCTTTTCATTGACTGTTATGCAAAATACATTTTGTGCATTTGGAATGCATTTTATTAAAATTTATTTTACTTTTCAGGAGACCTCACTTATGTGTCTCAATTTACATAACTAATTTAAATAGGATACATGGCATTTATTGGTTATGTTTGGACTTTAACATACAGATGCATTTTTTTTCTTTCTTAATATATGATTTTAGAAAATAGCAAATAGTTGATTTATTGGGATTGTAACATTTCTTCCTTGATAAACATAAAAAATAGAATTAGTATTTTTTTTCTTTTTTAATAGATCTTTATTGGAGTATAATTGTTTCACAATACTGTGTTAGTTTCTGTTGTACAACAAAGTGAATCAGCCATATGCATACATATATCCCCATATCCCCTCCCTCTTGAGCCCCCCTCCCACCCTCCCTATCCCCCTGTCTAGGTTGTTGCAAAGCACTGAGCTGATCTCCCTGTGCTATGCTGCTGCTTCCCACCGACTAACTATTTTACATTTGGTAGTGTATATATGTCCATGCCACTCTCTCACTTCACCCCAGCTTCCCCTCCCCCGACCCCATGTCCTCAAGTCCAGTCTCTATGTCTACGTCTTTATTCCTGTCCTGCCACTAGGTTCATCAGTACCATTTTTTTTTTTTTTTTTTTAGATTCCATGTATATGCGTTAGCATACGGTGTTTGTTTTCCTCTTTCTGATGTACTTCACTCTATATGATAGACTCTAGGTCCATCCACCTCACTACAAATAACTCAATTTCATTTCTTTTTATGGCTGATGCGGCTACTTCCCACTAGCTATCTATTTTACGTTTGGTAGTGTATATATGTCCATGCCACTCTCTCACTTTGTCCCAGCTTACCCTTCCCCCTTTCCGTATCCTCAAGTCCATTCTCTAGTAGGTCTGCATCTTTATTCCCGTCTTGCCCCTAGGTTCTTCTGACCATTTTCTTGTTTTTTGGTTTTTTTAGGTTCCATATATATGTGTTAGCATACAGAATTTGTTTTTCTCCTTCTGACTTACTTCACTCTGTATGACAGACTCCAGATCCATCCACCTCACTACAAATAACTCAGTTTCATTTCTTTTTATGGCTGAGTAATATTCCATTGTATATATGTGCCACATCTTCTTTATCTATTCATCTGTTGATGAGCACTTAGGTTGCTTCCATGTCCTGGCTATTGTAAATAGAGCTGCAATGAACATTTTGGTACATGACTCTTTTTCAATTATGGTTTTCTCAGGATATATGCCCAGTAGTGGGATTGCTGGGTCGTA
>NC_041218.1:81719520-81721524 GCF_002837175.3 Physeter macrocephalus
GGCTTTCTATCCTTTTCCATTGATCTATATTTCTGTTTTTGTGCAAGTACCATACTGTCTTGATTACTGTAGCTTTGTAGTATAGTGTGAAGTCAGGGAACCTGATTCCTCCAGCTCCATTTTTCTTTCTCAAGATTGCTTTGACTATTCGGGGTCTTATGTGTTTCCATACAAATTGTGAAATTTTTTGTTCTAGTTCTGTGAAAAATGCCAGTGGTAGTTTGATAGGGATTGCATTGAATCTATAGATTGCTTTGGGTAGTAGAGTCGTTTTCACAATGTTCATTCTTCCAATCCAAGAACATGGTGTATCTCTCCATCTATTTGTATCGTCTTTAATTTCTTTCATCGGTGTCATAATTTTCTGCATACAGGTCTTTTGTCTCCTCAGGTAGCTTTATTCCTAGATATTTTATTCTTTTTGTTTCAATGGTAAATGGGAGTGTTTTCTTAATTTCACTCTCAGATTTTTCATTATTAGTGTATAAGAATGCCAGAGATTTCTGTGCATTAATTTTGTATCCTGCTACTTTACCAAATTCATTGATTAGCTCTAGTAGTTTTCTGGTAGCATCTTTAGAATTCTCTATGTATAGTATCATGTCATCTGCAAACAGTGACAGCTTTACTTCTTCTTTTCCAATTTGGATTCCTTTTATTTCTTTTTCTTCTCTGATGGCTGTGGCTAAAACTTCCAAAACTATGTTGAATAAGAGTGGTGAGAGTGGGCAACCTTGTCTTGTTCCTGATCTTAGTGGAAATGGTTTCAGTTTTTCACCATTGAGGATGATGTTGGCTATAGGTTTGTCATATATGGCTTTTATTATGTTGAAGAAAGGTCCCTCTATGCCTACTTTCTGCAGGGTTTTTATCATAAATGGGTGTTGAATTTTGTCAAAAGCAGCTTTTAATTTTATTGATCTTTGCTATTGTTTTCTTCATTTATTTTTCGTTTACTTCTGATCTGATCTTTATGATTTCTTTCCTTCTGCTAACTTTGGAGTTTTTTTGTTCTTCTTTCTCTAATTGCTTTAGGTATAAAGTTAGGTTGTTTATTTGACATGTGTCTTGTTTCTTCAGGTAGGATTGCATTACTATAAACTTCCCTCTTAGAACTACTTTTGCTGTATCCCATAGGTTTTGGGGGGTTGTGTCTCCATTGTCATTTGTTTCTAAGTATTTTTTGATTTCCTCTTTGATTTCTTCAGTGATCACTTCGTTATTAAGTAGTGTATTGTTTAGCCTCCATGTGTTTGTATTTTTTACAGATCTTTTTCTGTAATTGATATCTAGTCTCATAGCATTGTGGTCGGAAAAGATATATGATACGATTTCAATTTTCTTAAATTTACCAAGGCTAGATTTGTGACCCAAGATATGATCTATCCTGGAGAATGTTCCATGAGCACTCGAGAAAAATGTGTATTCTGTTGTTTTTGGATTGAATGTCCTATAAATATCAATCAAGTCTGTCATGTTTAATGTATCATTTAAAACTTGTTTCCTTATTTATTTTCATTTTGGATGATCTATCCATTGGTGGAAGTGGGGTGTTAAAGTCCCCTACTATGAATGTGTTACTATTGATTTCCCTTTTTATAGCTGTTAATATTTGCCTTATGTATTGAGGTGCTCCTATGTTGAGTGCATATATATTTACAATTGTTATATCTTCTTCATGGATCGATACCTTGATCATTATGTAGTGTCCTTCTTTGTCCCTTGTAATAGTCTTTATTTTAAAGTCTATTTTGTCTGATATGAGAATTGCTACCCCAGCTTTCTTCTGATTTCCATTGGCATGGAATATCTTTTTCCATCCCCTCACTTTCAGTCTGTATGTGTCCCTAGGTCTGAAGTGGGTCTCTTGTAGACAGCATATATATGGATCTTGTTTTTGTATCCATTCAGTCAGTCTGTGTCTTTTGGTGGGAGCATTTAATCCATTTACATTTAAGGTAATTATCGATATGTATGTTCCTATTACCATTTACTTAATTGTTT
>NC_041218.1:81722219-81796485 GCF_002837175.3 Physeter macrocephalus
TTGTCCCAGAGGTCTCTGAGACTGTCCTCAGTTCTTTTCATTCTTTTTTCTTTATTCTGCTCTGCAGTAGTTATTTCCACTATTTTATCTTCCAGGTCACTTATCCTTTCTTCTGCCTCAGTTATTCTGCTATTGATCCCATCTAGAGTATTTTTAATTTCATTTATTGTGTTGTTCATCGTTTCTTGCTTCCTCTTTAGTTCTTCTAAGTCCTTATTAAATGTTTCTTGCATTTTGTCTATATTTCCAAGATTTTGGATCATCTTTACTATCATTATTCTGAATTCTTTTTCAGGTAGACTGCCTATTTCCTCTTCATTTGTTAGGTCTGGTGGGTTTTTACCTTGCTCCTTCATGTGCTGTGTGTTTTTCTGTCTTCTCATTTTGCTTATCTTACTGTGTTTAAGGTCTCCTTTTTGCAGGCTGCAGGTTCGTAGTTCCCGTTGTTTTTGGTGTCTGTCCCCAGTGGCTAAGGGTTCTGTAGATTGAGTAGTTTTCCTGGTTGAGGGGACTAGTGCCTGTGTTCTGGTGGATGAGGCTGGATCTTGTCTTTCTGGTGGGCAGGTCCACGTCTGGTGGTGTGTTTTGAGGTGTCTGTAGCCTTATTCTGATTTTAGGCAGCCTCTCTGCTAATGGATGGGCCTGTGGTCCTGTCTTGCTAGTTGTTGGGCATAGGGTGTCCAGCACTGTAGCTTGCTGGTCGTTGAGTGAAGCTGGGTCTTGGTGTTGAGATGGAGATCTCTGGGAGATTTTTGCCGATTGATATTACGTGGAGCTGGGAGGTCTCTTGTGGACCAGTGTCCTGAAGTTGGTTCTCCCACCTCAGAGACACAGTCCTGACACCTGGTGGAGCAGCAAGAGCCTTTAATCCGCACGGCTCAGAGTAAAAGGGAGAAAAAATAGAAAGGAAAGAAAGGAAGGAAGGAAGGGAGAATGGAAGAAGAATCAAAGGAAGAACCAAAGGAAGAACGAAAGGAAGAAAGAAAGAAAGAAGATAAAATAAAGTAGGAGAAAATAAATCTATTAAAATAAAAAATAATTATTAAGAAGAAAAATTAAAACAACAACCAAAAAAAAAACGGTTCGGTCAGAACCCTAGGACAAATGGTGAAAGCAAAGCTATACAGACAAAATCTCACACAGAAGCACACACATACACACTCACAAAAAGAGAAAAAGCGGAAAAAATTATTATATCTTGGTCCTGAAGTCCACCTCCTCAACTTGGGATGATTCGCTGTCTACTCAGGTATTCCACAGATGCAGGGCACTTCAAGTTGATTGTGGAGCTTTAATCCGCTGCTTCTGAGGCTGCTGAGAGAGACGTCCCCCTCTCCTCTTTGTTCGCACAGCTCCTGGGGTTCAGCTTCGGACTTGGCGCCGCCTCTGCGCGTAGGTCACCCGAGGGCGTCTGCTCTTCGCTCAGACAGGACGGGGTTAAAGGAGCAGCTGATTCGGGGGCTCTGGCTCAGGCCTGGGGGAGGGAGGGGTACAGATGCAGGGCGAGCCTGCAGCGGCGGAGGCCGGCGTGACGCTGCACCAGCCTGAGGCACGCCGTGCGTTCTCCCGGGGAAGTTGTCCCTGGATCCCGGGACCCTGGCAGTGGTGGGCTGCACAGGCTTCCGGGAGGGGAGGTGTGGAGAGTGACCTGTGCTTGCACACAGGCTTCTTGGTGGCGGCAGCAGCAGCCTTAGCGTCTCTTTGCGTCTCTGGTGTCTGCGCTGATAGCCGGGGTTCACGCCTGTCTCTGGAGCTCCTTTAAGTGGCGCGCTTAAGCCCCTCTCCTCTCGCACCAGGAAACAAAGAGGCAAGAAAAATTCTCTTGCTTCTTCGGCAGCTCCAGACCTTCTCCTGGACTCCCTCCTGGCTAGCCGTGGCGCACTAGCCCTTTCAGGCTGTGTTCACGCAGCCAACCCCAGTCCTCTCCCTGGGATTCTACCGAAGCCCGAGCCTCAGCTCCCAGCCCCCGCCCTTCCCGGCCGGTGAGCAGACAAGCCTCTAGGGCTGGTGAGTGCTGGTCGGCACCGCTCCTCTGTGCGGGAGTCTCTCCGCTTTGCCCTCTGCACCCCTGTTCCTGCGCTCTCCTCCGCGGCTCTGAAGCTTCCCCCCTCCTCCACCCGCAGTCTCTGCCCGCGAAGGGGCTTCCTAGTGTGTGGAAACCTTTCCTCCACAGCTCCCTCCCAGTGGTGCAGGTCCTGCCCCTATTCTTTTGTCTCTGTTTATTCTTTTTTCTGTTGCCCTACCCAGGTACGTGGGGAGTTTCTTGCCTTTTGGTAGGTCTGAGGTCTTCTGCCAGCGTTCAGTGGGTGTTCTATAGGAGCAGTTCCACGTGTAGATGTATTTCTGATGTATCTGTGGGGAGGAAGGTGATCTCCGCGTCTTACTCTTCTGCCATCTTCCCAGTCTCCTAGAATTAGTACTTTTACCAAAAATTTCTTAAATAACCAGTTAAAAAGAAAGATTTTGTTTTTTTAAATTTTCATTCAGCACCATATTTGTGAAGTGATACATGGATAGTTTGAAGGAAATTCTGCACTGTATCTTGAGTAAATAATAGTCAGCTGTGACTGATGGACAATAATTCCTTTCAAAGACCTCTTGTGATGCTCAAAACCACATGAATGAGGCCTTGAGTGGTTTTTGCAGCCATCAGGACTTCAAGATAGAATTGTAACCAAAATAGGAACTGACCTGAACATTTATAGAAAAGTAAACTAACAACCTTCTTGAGTGCTCTCCGTGGTTTCTGGAACCCAAGTTTACCCTTTTCCTACTGGTTTTAGTGTTTTCTCTAAATGTCCTCTGGAAGTAAATCTCCTTTAAACAAACCATCCTGGAGGAAGTGCTGTCTTCTTGGTATTAGATTCAGATGCAAGAATACAATAGGAAAAACAGGACAAAGACACTGGTTATTTTTATGTATCTTGAGAGTAGGTCATTTTTAAGTCCGGTTAAGATGGTCAGCATGGTATAGCCACCCGACAAGTCAGGATATGCCACTTAATTGAACCTATATAGTTCCCTTGTCACTAAGTGTAGCATTATACAGAAAGTATTCCCCATTCTCCCAGGCAGCTGGGAAGATACAAACCATCATTTCTCACAGATCAATTATGCATCATACATATATATTAAATCAGCTCCTGGGATTTGAGCAACTAGTCCACAATAAAAGGACTTTGTGGTAAGAGGGAATCTACAGCCTAAGACATGTATAGTCTGTCTCTTTCTTCATATATACATAGATGGAGAGAAAAAGAGAGAGAGAATACAAACGTGCCTTAGGCTGCTGATAATGGCATTTCTGACAATAAGATTAATCTAAACTTATTTTTTTCCAGAAGTGAATATGCAGGATATATATACTACCATTGCCTTCTTTTCTTGGTGTTGTAAGTTCTAAACATTTACATTGTTATGATATTTTTATATTAGAGGAGTGAAATGCTCATGAACTTTTCCATTGTTTTCACTTGAGAGTTGTAATTTAAAAAAAAATTACATGATATATATTATTGTACAGATACCCTCAATAAGGACATAAATGTAATCCAGATATCTCTATTCTGACTGCTATTAGCTGCATTTACTTTTATTTTTGATATTTTTCTGGTGCTTAAAATCCACTTTGTATTCACAATAACATGTCTATTGAGAGATTAACTTCCTTGACCCTGTTTTGCAAATGAAAACTGAATACATGCTAAGCTGGTAAAAGAATCTGTTTCGAATCAATAGCTCTCTGAATCTTCTTTGTTTATCCTACTAAACCATCTCTCTTTGTACTAAGTTTCAGTAAAACCAAATGGCAACCGTATGACTATTAGAAATATTTTGAACATTGTTGGAAATCAAAATTTCAACCATCTGAGATGAACAAAAAAATCCAGATTCTCATAAAATTGGGCTTGTAGGATACATTTCAAAGTGCAATATCATGCACCTGAATTTTGGGACATTTTTGCAGTTCTTGATTCGTTTTTATATTTTTGTCCTTAGTTATTCATTTTTAACATATGATATATTATTACATGTCTGTCAGTCTGTCAAATTTATCATGACTCAAATTGCAGGACCGTAACAACGCTAATTTTTGCCAAGTGAATGCAACTGAGAATTTGAAGCTACACATTCGTCTGAAGTTGCAGTACAGTCTAAAATGCATGTTAGTCCTTGAATTTCATTTACTTTTTCAAAGGTCAAAGTTGACATCAACTTAATTTTTAAAATTTTATTTTAGGGACTTCAAGGCATGTTTAAACTCTAAATGGATAATTAGAATTACCTTCTGATTCTATAAAAATCATAAGGTTTCATTAAATCTCAAAACCCTGATGTTTAATTGTTAGGAGAAAATTTTTCATGGATCTCTCACACTTCTGCACATCTGATGAACAGAGGCACTCTTAAGCAAAAGGCTACTTTTCAAATAACCTTGAGAAGTAGAGACAGTGTCTCCCTCAGAGCAAAGGGCAGTTATGCTCACCTGCAAGTACAATGAACATAACATCTTCCTCAAAATGTAATGGCCAGGATGCTTATGCCTAGTATAAAATGTTCAGGTTCCCTCAACCCAGAGTTCCTCTGCTGTAATGTACCTTACTGCATGTGCAGGTGTCACTTGGCTCTCTTCTCACTGCCCAGTGGGAATTGGAGCTTGGGTAACTGGCATGAGAAATGCTGATACTTTGACTACTGATATTTCTGTAAATAATAAAGTCATTTATCTCTGATTCAGGAGCTGTATATCTTCTGCCAGCATCTGCAAAACTCTGTCAGGGTAGCTGGTTATCTTACAAGTAGAGCAGAATCATGGACCCTTTACTGTTCCTGATAATATTGATTATAAGTTTTTGTGGGCACCCTAGATGACTTCACAAATGAAAGACTATTCATTTTTAAGTATGATTCCATGATGAAATTTGATGATACTTTAGTTATATAGACAACTGATTCCTGGTGAGAGCAAGTGAAAGACTTCTTATTAAATGTCACAGAAATGAGCATTCAAATTTTCATGTGCATTCATGTGTGTATGTTTATTTCTGCTTGGAGGTAAATAACAGGCAAACTGATAACAGTTTAAATTCAGTATTCAAAGAATACTAGTAATAATGGTAGCTAACATCTATTGAAGCTTACTGTGTATACTAGGTATTATTCTAAATCATTTTTTAACTCATTTATGTAACTCCTTTTTGGTTATAAGATACACATTTCCTTTCAAAGGATGTAGTTCCAGCTTACCTAAGTGACACACCACAATTCTGCCACAGCTATTGAGAAACAATTGCTATATTTGCTGTTTGACTGTGACAATGATTCATACCATCTACCACTTTGATGAAAAGAGTGGTTATAAGTTTATGATTTATAGTCCTTACTGTTGGAGGGCTGGAATTTTATGAAAATTCTAATGAACAAAATATAACTCGCCTTTGTAAGAGGAATGAGCACAGATTAATATTCAAAACCAATTTTATTAAATCCACCTCTCATTACCACCGATTATGGGCTTAACCTCTTTTAACTGTACTTAAGAAGAAATGAACAATTCATAATAGACTTCTTGCCCAAGTCATGGCACAGTGTGTGGAATGGTGTGAGAGTTAAGCGGACGTGAAAATATTCTAACCAATAAATGGATGATTGATTATTTAAAGAATAAGATGTTACTCTTCCGTTAATAAGTGCTAGGCATCATACTATGTACTTTACACAGATATGTCATTAATACCAATTTTAGTTGAAGAAACTGAGGCTCAGAAGTCCTAAATAACTTTCTTGTAGTCACATAGCAAATGGAAAATGATGCTTTAATAATGCTAACCCATGTCTGACTGACTTTTAAGCATCAGATTAGTATAGGTAACTACCTTCATGGTATTTCTATTTTATCATTTTGATTTTATTACTTTTATTCTATGTTTTTCTTAAATTCTTCAAGAATACCTTTTCAAATGTAAATACATACCTAAGAATAAGTAACATTTTCATTAACTATTAATAAATCTAAACAAATTTTTAAATTCTAAAGTTTAAACTTTTAACTGTATTCAGAAATTATTTCTAAAATTAATATATGTGTATACATAATATATATACATATAAATGTGTGTATAATCCACATATATTATAAATATGGAGTATATGTCTAAATGGATTATTATAAATGGTTAAAGAGCCTCCATTTATTAGAATATATGTTTAGAGAACGTTTTATATTATTAATTAATTATATAATAGCATTTAGTACTTTGGACATTAAGGATTTCAACCAGAATTTTTTTACTTTTGATATTAGACAAGGCAGAGGGTAGAAAAGAGGTGTATATGAATTTTTAAAAAAGCATTCCTCTAAAATCTGGATTTCATTTTTTTTCTCCTTCCTTAAAGCTACATCTCATATGTGATGAAAGATGCAATTCATCTCCCTTATTTGAGTATTAAATTCATTCATGATAAATGCATATATGTTAGAATTAATATGCCAGCTAATTCTGTCCACAATAAATCTCTTTAGATTGTAAATCTACCTACTTGGTGTAAACCATTGACTTAGTTGCTTTAAGGCATGAGCGCTAAGTATTCAACAACCTTGCATAGTATTGGAAACCACAGAATGTCATTACTGAAATCAGGGTAAGGTTTTTGACTACTTAATAGTTCTGGTTTGTCAGGAAAAAATATTCAGGTTGGTTTCGCATAGTATTTTACAATTGTTTGCATTCATTTGAATATGAGATGAAGAAAGGTTATGCTAAGTACGTATTGTATGGACCACCCACAATCAAATAACTCCAGTGAGTGGTACAAATGTAATAATTAATTAGATCGATAGCACAATGTAAAATAAAATATAAGCCAAAAGTATACATTATCAGCTTCTCTGGTCCATATGACATTTCAACATGAAATTGCTCAAAGCTCCTTTAAATAGTAGAAGAGAATCACATTGGCTAACTTTCGCTAATACCATGGTCTGTAGTGCTTAGGCATATAATTTTGACCAAGTTTGAAGGTTTCACGTAATTTGAAAGAAAAATGTTTATAGAATCTTAATCAGTATTTCTAGAACTTCAAAACAGATAGTCAATCCAGAGGTGAAAAACCAGTCAAATGGGATGCTTAATTGAAATGAGCATTTAAGTAAAATGTTTTGGTATCCTTGGGCAGGAGTCTTCATTTAGTCTATCACATCATTGAAACCAAGTTAAAATTTCTTTTCTAATTGTCATGGATTTGAAGATGATATAGTTCAATTAATATGAATAGACTCGGATACTTAAATAACTAGCCATGAAGTAATGCCATCTTAGTTGTCCTAGTTGAATCAGTATGTTTAAAAAAATTCTCTGAAATCAAAACGAAACATTGAAATGGAAAGGTCCATTGGTTTGATTATATCATCATTCTTCTTAAAAAGGAAGGGGAAAATGTCTCCCCAAATGAACACAACAGGCTACTTACTATTTAATCAGGTGGATATTAAAAAGTTCCAAGTCACAAATTCAACATTAGATGGCTAAGACTATAAATAGGACACAGTTAAGTCTTAGTTCTATTAGACATGCCTCTTTGAAGAAGAGATTTCTAACATCCTTTAGTGAATGCTGAGGTATTAGGAAGGCATGATTACGGATGATCTGATCACAGCTGTAATAGCACAGTGTTAAAAGAAAAAAAGACAAAACATTATTGCTAGGTAAGCATGGAACAGCTTAAATACAGAGAGGGATGAAGTGATTGATGGGAACAATCTCACGGATTACTGCTTTGGCACGAAGATTCTCATATTCAGCCAATTTGCCAAATAAATTGACCAGAGAAAAAGAAAGTCAACAGATTAACTTCAGGAATTAAGCTTATTAATGGATTTTCATGCAGAAATGTATCCACCCACCATGATAGGAAACGGCTTCCTTTGCTTTCCCAGCTGCTACATTATACATTAAAATATTTCACCATAAATTGCTGATGGGATAGGGACTTTTTTCCTTTTTAAATGAATGTTCACTGACCTGAGGCAATGTTGTACTATATCCATTAATGTTGAGCTGATTTATATTTGAACTAGAACAAGTTGTTTGACTTAATCATGAACTGAATGTATTTAAATATAGACTGTTCATCTTCACAGCCTTCTCTCCTCTTTTCTCTTCTTTTATTTAGAGTAAAATTTTACTGCTCCATCCATAATTTAAGAACATGCAGGGAGGTAATTGGAATTGGAGGTAAATTACATTCTTTTATAGAAAGTGTAATTATCGGAGGTTAGTTAAAAACACCTCTATTCTGTTTTAATTTTCATGCATGGAGCAGTTGTTTTGACAGATGGATGGACTTTATTTTTGTAACTGTCCGGGAAAAGTCTTTGTAACACAGTCTAATCAATGCTACATATTTGTAATGTTTGTTTTTGAATCACTGTGCATTTGGCTTCTGTATTTTTTTCTGGGGGTAGACATTTTCTTTCTAAGTTATTTTTCCAGGCTCATATCTCTGTGCGTAATTCCTCTCTACATTTGACCTGAAGGAACTAGAAACTCTTAAAAAATCAGTGTAAATGGTTTGTCGCTAAGGTTGATGAATCATTGCTCCTCAGGTGTGGCCTTGGGTTTGCTGGTTTATAACTGCCTTTACTTTTACTACTAGGCTAAGTTAACAATTTATAATGCTGTTGTTCTGGAGTACATTTCAGTAAAATAAGAGGTCAGTATGGTTGCCTGACTCTCGGGAAGCCAACTCGTGGCTAAACTTGTCTGTGTGTATCAACTTAAATTCCAAAAAGGATCCAGGTTTGAAAAATGAATTCATTTTGAACTGATTACATTCTCTTTATTACGTTGTAAATCCACCAGTGCTGAGCAAAGCAGTGCAGTAGTTGAATGCCAAAAAGTACATTACATTCTGAGTTTTAAGAATCGTCATGGTTCAAGAAAAGGTCAGAAACACTCTTCTTCTGTCTCCCTAGAGCAGAAATGTGTGAAGTGTGTTTCCTTTTTCTGCCATGCTTCCTTTTTTTTTTTAGAGGAATGTCCAGGCTGCTTCCAAATAAAATGAATATCCCATTTTGGAACACTCAAAAACCTTGGCAGCAACAAGCTGGAGAATGAAGGCAAATGAATGACAGGGATTGATACTCTTTTATGTAGGTTTTCTACTTAAAGAACAGTCGTTACTCACAATGTCTCTTTCAAGTTTTGGGTTCTTCTCTGTGCAGTTCTTTTAATTCACTGTTTCTTCCTAAGTTGTTATTGATGAGTTTCCTTGCAGTTATTTTAAACCAATTTTGAAAGTATTTCATTCAATTTTTTTGTTTCAGTTCAAGTGTCTTAACATACTCTCTAAACCCCAGAAATTTCTCTCCATTCTATTTGCATCAACCTTCACTTCAGAATAATGTTGAGCTAGCCCCCAGGCAAGGAGACAGTACAACCCGCTGCCACCTGGGAAAGTTCACTGGGAAAATCATTCCAGGCCTCAGGCCAGTAGGCTGGGTCTAGCTGCTTTGTAGGACAGATAGAAGCCTTATCAACATTCTCAGTAGAACCCTTTGCCAGGTTTCACAACTATAGTCCTGTGATTTTTTCCAGCAGCTCTGTAGAGGAATAGTTGTCATATTAGAGTGGTGCTTCTTTGACAGTTAATAGAGAACAAAATAAAATTAGGATATTCAGTGTGGCTCAATTCCCTAGTTCTCAAGAATCCTGAGAATTTTTCAGTCAATAATTATTGCTAATCAGTTACCCAATCTATGAGATAAGAACCCACAGATTCTATAATCTTAGAATTCATAACAGTTGCAGAAGTGACATAGCCTTCATTTGTATGCACAAGTATCTATGCTCATGAAATATTTCCTTCCTTTTTTTTTCCTTTATTGCAGAGAACTATGGTCCATTCTCAGATTTCTAGGATGCCCTTAGGTGTTAGTAATGAGATTAGAGAAATTGGGTTTGTATTTTAAATTGCCTGCATATCTTTATAGGTATGACTGTGGGCAAACTAAAACCTTGTTCTTTTCTAAAATGAACAATACATCCATCTGGGTGTGCCACTACTCTTTATTAGAATATTCATTTGCTTACCAATATGTGTGTACACATCCAGTTTCTTAATTTCAACATATGGTTCTGGAACTGGTTGCTTATAATCTTGAATGCTATAATATTGAGTCCACAGTCATGGATAGCTGTCTTTATGTAAAAGCAGAGTATGTGACCACCTACATGTTTCAAAGAAAGAGGTGCCTTAAAACATTTTCCTGAAAATGACTTATTTCCAAAGGACTGCATTTTCTTAAGAGTACCAGGTAAGTCCTTTGGGTAAGACTCATGAATGTCTTATTTGTAAATGAGTTTATCAGATGTTTCCCTGTCCACAGCCTCTTTCCTCTGCCCAAGAATCCATGCCCTATCCTCTTGGGGAAGGAGGAGAAACTGCTACAGAATGGGGAGTTTGTGACTAAAGGTCTTGGAAGTTAGGTTATATCTGAGCTTATCTAAGGTTATGTCTAAGATGTACCGTGTTCAAAGTGGTACATGGATAAGATGCATGTACTCTTTAAGCTAGGAAATTTTTCTTCATAGAAACTTGCAAAATCAGTTGATTCAGTGCTTAATTTTCTATGTTATAATGCCTTGCCAGACAAAAGAAGGATTCAGGATCTAAGTAGCAAAACAGTGGGAGAAATTAGATGTGTATTTAATTACTCCCCTAAACTACTCATCATATGATAAGAAAGCATGAGGAGTCATAACTGGCAAGTTTCATATTTTTCCTTAAAAAGATCTAATTCACCTTTGGGATGATATGTTTATAGGTCATCCTCAGATGTCATCCTAGAAAAATCAGTGATGATGGAAAGCAAGTATTTGAATTTAACAATTATTGTTCTCAGATTTGGTCTGCTCTTTATTTTATGGAGGCAATAAAGTTAATACCAAAATCATCAGCTACAATCACATAATACAAGTGTCATGTGGAAATGTACTTAAATAATTGTAGCACCTCAGTTATAAGCACTAACGGACTACATAAGTCTAAATGTATTCTGAGCTTTCACTTGAAGAGTCACATGTTGTAGAGAGTGACTTTGGAAGTGTTACACACTTAGAGGTGCAAGGACAAACCCAATCCACTATTATGTTTGCCAGCATTACTTGCACTGTAGTCTGCTTTTGATCTTTATCTGCATTTTTAGTTACATATTTGGCTCTTATTTATAAATGTTTAATAGGCAAAAACACAAAACTATGTATAAGAAAGTCTGTGATCAATAACAATAATTTTCAATGTAATTATTATTTACCATATGAATACTCAATTGGATATTAAAAAATGGGTATTGTATATTCCATGACAAACTCTTATTTTCTACTTATATGTATTTAATTTTTAAGATTTTCTGTATGGTTAACAGACCATAACATTTTATTTGAAAATATTTTGATAGTTTGAATTTCTCTTTTCATTGTTTCATTTTTACAGTATTGATATGGACTCATCTATTTAAAAATAGTTGGCAAAAATTATGTCTTTTCTGCTCTGGATTTCTTTGGCAATAAAATTATCTAGTTTATATTTTGACTGTCTGATTTTTTCCCCTAAATCTTTCCTTAACAGGAACAAAAGGCTAAGATTCCTATTTGTTTGTAGAAATACATTTTCTTTCACAGGATCTACAGATATAATAGAGTATATAGAAAAAATATAAAGAGCTCTGTCCATTTATCTCTTAGGTGACATTTTATTTGGGTAATAAAATGGCAGGAATGTCTAAACTTCTGTAAATAATAATAAGATATGACTATAATTCCCTCTTATAAGTAGCTGTTTTTTACCTGGGGGATCCATGACTCATTGGTCAGGGGATCCACGTATGGGTTTAGGATGTACGTGAACTGCATGAAAATATTTATTAATTATAACCACTCTAATAAAGACCCTTCAGCCTATAGACATTCCAGACTCTAACACCTTCTCTATCTCATCTTATACCCAAATTGTCTTTGGGGGTTAAACGACTTTTTCAAGAGAAGGTGGTTTTGTCTTCTTAGGGTCTATAAAGCTCACTAGTAAGCAGCACTACTGAAGTTCAAAGTCAGTCACCCATCATTATGAGTTACTAATGATGTTTCAAATTCATATTTAATAGAAGGTTGTATTACCTTTTATTTTTGATTTACTTTTCCAAAATTAAACTCAGAGCTGACTTTTGAAATTTTCTCCATTGTTATGATTTAAATAATTCATTAATTAACCATATAATTTGCCGTTTCCCTCATTTCTAGAAAAGTCACATATGATAATTGGTTATCTATAACTTTATTCCACTTTTGTATAAATAAATTATAGTTATAATAAAAACATTAAAGAGAATATTATATTTTGGCCCCCCCAAAATAAGAACTTCTATATTTCATGTAATAATGCAAGCAAACACCTTCTGTATTTCGTGTAACAATGTGAGCAAACAATAGAATAATAAGCCCTAAAAATGATGTGAAAGGACACAAAAGAAATCTGTTCAAACATGCCTAGCACCCTAGAGGATACTTCAGCCATGCTGACCACTAGAACTCACTGGATTTCCTTTTGTTTTACAGAAAGAATGTGCTAATTTCATCAAGGTGCTTAAGGCTTATAATCAGACTCACTTATACGCCTGTGGAACGGGGGCTTTTCATCCAGTTTGCACCTACGTTGAAATTGGACATCATCCTGAGGTAAAGCTGGCTTTTAAAAAACCGTGTTTGTCCATGACCCCTTCCTATTCAAATGCTTCATTACTAATTTCTTCAGTTCATTTAGCTTCTGGTTGCTATTCATTGGGACCTACTTCGAATTCAGATGCTGTTATTAATTTTAATCTGTGAATGCAAAAAGAATGAGACCATCACTCAACAATAACTGTGGAACAGGAGGAAGGAAGGAAGAAAGCATTTGCTTTCGCTCTGGATTACAGAGTCCAATCCATTTTGCATGTGCAGCAGATGTCAGCAGGCTGAATGTGTACCGTTTTCTCCTTCATTTGTATATTGCCAGCTTTCCCCTCCATTTCCATCCTTAGCCAGAAATGTCTGCCACTGCAGTTGTTTTCTTCTGCCCGAGGATTAAGAAAGGATGCCATACATGTGCACAATGATCTGATCTCATGTTTGACCTAAATTACTCACATTTATGTTCTTGCTTAGCTAGGCTTTGCTTTTATATTTGGGGCTATTATTTTGTCAGTATAAAAAAGGAAAAAAATGTTTATTTGTCTATTACTCCTACAAGATGTTTTAGTGAGGAAATTAAAGTTAGGTAAATTTAAGTACAACTTGCAATTAGGGATGTATTTAAAGGAAAAGTTACTAGTAGGAAAGCAGTTCCATGAATTGGATTTATCAATAGCCTTAAATTATAAGCCCTTTTATAATTTTTGGCACAAAATCCTAAGAAGAACAAAAGTGTTCATGTGGTGAGAAAATCATTTGTGACAGAATTGTCTTTCAAACTGGAATTCAGAAATACTCAACAGATATAGAATTTGTTTCCAGAATATTTCTGGAATCCTAAAGATAAAATATAATTTACATGTTAGCCACTTCTTTATAACTTAAACTCTAGAGCCTTTCTCTATATTTTCATAAGGGGTACAAAAGTGTTACAAATATGTTCTTTCAACCCAAAGACTTAGAAATCAAAACAGTTTGTGTTGTGCCTTCTTTGTATAAGAAGACACCTTCGAGGCTATGTGGTTTCTAGACTGAACACAATTATTATGACTTTCCTGATGATCCTGGGAAGATAAAAACCCTTTACCAAGGTCTCACCGGCGTAGACATTTGCCCTCATCAGCCTCTTCTCCCACTGCGTCCTTCTTCCTTCCTTTACAAGTATGCATACTGTTCTTGCTGACATACCCGAGTTTTACGTAAAAATTAACTTTAAGGAAGGGCAGTTCCACTTAAATTACTTGTTTCATATTGATGAAATTAGGAATAATTTCCTGCACACGGTCCTGGAGACTTTGCATACTTAACTTTTCAGTAATTTCTGGATAAATCTCTCCCTCTTTGTTTCCTTCTCAGCTATTTCCTATAGTCAGGCACCCTAAAATTGTGTCTCACTTCTCTGTTTACTGGAGACAGCTCTGGAGAACTTTCCCCATGTCGTATTGTACTTTTTACATCTGCCAGGCATCATGCTGTATAAGACAGTGGGTCCGGACAGCTGAGCTCCAAGCACAGGTTGGTGGAAAAGACATGGGCTTTAGGGACAGATCTGGCTTCTCGTCATGTTCGACAACTTACTAGCTGTGGAGCACTGGAAAAATTACTTAACCTCTCTGAGACTATGTCTCATAATATGTAAAAACAAAACAAACCTCTGTGATTCTCAGTGTCCATGTGTTTTAAATGAGAAATTTACTTATTACCTCCAACTGCCTTCCAACCCTCCCAGCGGGGTGTGACCCACTGACATTTTTTTGCTGTAGAAACTCAGGGAGTTCTAATCCCATCATTGTTAAAGGCGTGTCACCTGGTCTCACACTGCAGGGCTTTGGTCCAACCTCAATTCAGTACGCTATGCTTGATAAGGAGCAAGCTACTAACTTTCTTTGTGTCTTTGTTTCTACTCTAGAAAGTGGTAATGAGAATGGTCTCTACCTCATACAGTTGTTTTAAGAGTTTAACGTTGTCTAATAGGTAGTAGATACTGAAAAAAAAATGTGGATTATCATTTTTAAAATCGAAATGTGTATCTCGGGCTGAAAGCGGTTTCAGGTTTTATGGTGATAATTATCACCTTGCTGTTAAATGTACCTCATTCATCAGAGGTTGTATGTTACTGCACTGGGCTCTCATTGTTGCCACGTCATTCTGTACTTAGCTTAATTTCCTCCGTTTTTAAATTTGAAGCTTAGATGATCTTGGTGGCCATTTAAATTAAAATATCATATATTGTTCCTGTATTTTTACCATTTTCCCCAAAATGTAGGGTTTTTTTTTTTTTTTCTTTTTGAAGTTGCTCTTTAGCAAAGTTCCTTCCTTCTCATCTCATCAACTACTTTATTGCTGCTTTATGGGTGGGTGGGGGGATGCAGAGGTACAGCTTCTGGAGGCAGGCCATTTACCTAGGAAAATGGAGGAGGCCATTTCCTCCACTGAAATAACTATATAAAGCTTCCCATCCAATCTCCTTAAGGTGGGATATTGACATACAAGTATTTTCCTAAAATCCTAAAACTCAGAACCTTTGAGAGAAGTCCTCCTTCAGAAGCTCAGTGATCTTGATTTTCATGGCAACTATACATGGGGAGATACTGTTCCAGACTGTTTAGGGGGTCAGAGGGAAAATGATTATGCAATTACCTGGGGGAATTTGGAGCAGTCTAGACAGTCAATCTAGGAAATTCTGGAAAAGATATTATCACGATGGCTTGTCTAGACAACATAAAATTTAATTTTCAATGCTTAAGCTGCCTTAAGAGAGAATCTGCTTTAAATTGATCTATATTGGTACTAAAAATACTACACTCGGATTTAAACAGTTATGCTGTTTTTGAAGTTGAGAAAAAAGAGACAATATGTGCTTCATGCCGTTAGGAAAATAATGCTGGTAATGGAAAGATTGGAAGAATAAGAAATAAAATAACAATCAGGACTGAGGCCAGGATTGTTGGATAAGAGTTCATAAAGTTTCATGAAGTTTGAATTTAGTAACTTTTATTTACAAGGATGGATTTTCAGAGAGAACCAAGACAAATCTTTCTCCTATATTCTGGTTGAAAAGTAACATGTATACTTTGCTGTTCCTGCCCCATTCTACATAAAATAATGAAATAGTTTACTTTTTAAACTTCTGTCCAGCCTTTACACATTACAAATAATTTTATCATACAAAAAAAGACATTTTGCTT
This sequence comes from Physeter macrocephalus, assembly GCF_002837175.3. NCBI lineage: Eukaryota > Metazoa > Chordata > Mammalia > Artiodactyla > Physeteridae > Physeter > Physeter macrocephalus. The sequence continues at coordinate 81,738,133 of NC_041218.1, forward strand.
TTTGCTTTTATCATGACTTCATGGACATTTTAACATCCAGTTTTTTCTTTGCAATGCTGTTCCTTTAAAATAACTCTTTATCTTACATTGAGTCCCCAAGATTGTTGAAATCCATTGTTAGAAATTATGGACTTACCATTCCAGATGGCTGGATGCCACAGAAGTAAAGACATCACTTTTGAAACAAAGTAAGGCTCCCTTCATCTTTTAATAGCTTCAGATCTTATACGAGGAAATTAGCAATTCCTTTTAAATAATGATGAACAGTTTGCAAAAAAAAACAACCTTGTTTAGTCTTCTAATTATGAAAATAGACCCAGTTTTGCTCTTCTAGAATTTTAATAGCAATATTTAAACTCCTGAATACTGTATTCCAAAACTACTCTTGCTGTATAGTGAATGCCATATGACCACACACAGTATGTCATTTATTGCTGTATTAAGCAGATTTTGTGTTTGTGTTTCCTGTAGTACAATTGGGAATTGGTAGACCTATTAATTAACTCCAGTTCTGTAAGATGTGTCAGTCAGTTCTTGGTTATCCTCCAGTAGTACTTGACATTGCAGATAACTGCCAGTGAGGTCACATGCTCCATATGCACGTGTGTGTTTAATATTAAAATGCATGCAGAGTTCACGGAAGGAATGATTCAGAGCTAGAGTACAGATGAGTTTTGTGTTTAAGCTTTCAGCATCCATGCCATTCAAATGAAAAGTGTAAGTCATCCTTACGAGACAGAATATTCCCAAAAGGCTTATAGTATATGGTATTTCCCTTTCAAATTTACATCTGTTAATAAAAAAACAAGTATGAATTTAGGAGGAGTATAGCTTTTCAAAGAAGTGTCTGGTTGTTTTCTCAAATTCTAAACGGGCCTCCTCCTTGTACTGGGAAGGAAATCTAAAGAAAGATGGACCCAGATGAGAGCTGGAAAATATTAACTCTATAAATACTCTCATAATGTCATGATCTCAATTTATGATAGAACCAAAGGGACATTAAGAAATGCAGTGAAGCTTAATGGCTATCTCTAAGGTCATTTCTACAATGACAACTAATATATCAAGATGTAAAATAAAATGTTTTGTCTGGTTCTTCTCTTCCACCAAGAATAAGAGTTTGCTTTTATGTAAAACTTTGAATCACATGCTCTTAGTAACAGTCTCCAGGGCCAAATACTACTTAAGTGGTAGCTAGTGCTCTGTCGACTAATTTATACATCTAAACTAACTTTTTCTAATTGAGTTATCTCTCTCAGTGTATTATGTAATTGAGTCCAATAGAGTACAAGTTTATTTCTAAGAGGAAATGCTAAAGCTAAGAAATTTAGATATCTTGGTAAAGCAATGAGGCATTGTTTTGGGGTTGGTTACCTCATTCCATCTTTCTTAGATCATGTCTTGGAGTCTGACTTTTCCCACTTATGTTAGTAGGTTAGGTCGGAAAAGTCAGGATTCCTTGGTGATTTCTTTTTGGCTTCATCATTTCCACCAGAGGCAGCGTGTCCCTCATTTGCACTCTCAACCTGAGCCAAGCGTGGTTAGAGGAAGATCATTATGGTTTCTAGGTTTTTCTTCGCTAATCTTTCAATACTTGAATCATGTTGGAAGGTGGACCATACACGTTACCATGCTGAATAAACAATACCACTGTTTATACTGCAGATGAAATTTTAAAATGCTTTGCTGTTTGTATTTGAGAAAAAGAATCACAGTTCATAAATTCTGTGACCTTAACATCTCACCAATGTATTTCTTGTGAGCTATTCACATTCTAAACTCTAGATATTATCAGTGAGGCTGTTTCTCAAAATCAACAGAACTAGTGGCCAAGTGAGGTAGTAGGGGGACCTAAGTTATGATTAGAAGCAAGTTTAGGAGAAAAAAAAAAAATCACAAATGGTGAAAGAGAGAGAGAGAACCAAAAATCCAAACCAGCATCTCCTATACCCTATTTAAAATATTTCAAATCACCATTTTATATTTTGACTGGTTTGCTCTAAATATAGGGTATGAAAACACCATTGTTATGAGATTAATACACTTTTACCCTCTACACTTATTTGGCTCAATTGTAAAATGTTTTCTTTTTTCCCCCCTCATAGTATTTCATCACTTTTTATTCCTAAGAACAATGACAGAAAAAAATAGAAATGTTAGCATTCAGTTCTTAACTTGCAGGGTATTTAGTTTCATGTTTTGTCAGATCTGTTTCACCTAGTGCCAGAAAAAGAATTTGAACAAAATTAAACAGTTTTCTTACGGCCATATTGGTGCAGTGATGTCATTATCAATTACTTATTAAAAGACTGTATTATCCGTAGTACTCAATTTCTGAGTGACATCTTCATTCACAATCAATACAGACATAAGGACTAAACCATAAACAGCACATTAACCAATATATATTTTTCTTCATAACTATTAGTAGCTGGTTTGGATCAAAGACTTTATATTTACTGGAGCTAATCTGTCACTGGAGGTGTGTACTCCAACTTAAATCTTTCTTACTGTGGCCTTTTTGATTGATTGCTTTGCACTCATTCCCTATATAATCTATTTTAAAAGGAAGTTTCTGTTTATGAAAGCTCTAATTTGTTTGTTATCAGTATTATATTTTTCAAAAAACACAAAGAGTAGTGCTAAATCCCATTGCCTGTTCACCTGTTTGGGCTGTTTTCATCTTCTCTTTTGTTCTTCCTCTTCATGACCCTTTCTTTGCCCTTGAACTCTAGTTCTGTTTTTCTTCCTTTAGCTCTTTGTCTTCTTGCCTAAATTACTTCATTTGGAACCAAAGTTTAAGGTAGTGGAAATACAGCTTGGATATATAGGTGAGAAGGAAGGCATTAGTTTAATATATTTGAAACTTGGGGAAAATACCAAAATAAATTTAGACTGAATTTCCACAAATCAGAATATGTTTACCTCCTCTTGGAGTGTGTTTCAAATAGGCCTCAGCAAGCTATCTTGTAGATTTGTTTTAAATCATGATTGTTCACTTTCATGATAACCTGAGGAAATGATACAAGTCCATTCTAAATTATTTGGATAACTACCTCATAATCATGTAAAATCTTAAGATTTTAGTGCTCTTGTTTGCTTAAGGCTTATAAGCATGTGAGTGCCAAGGATATACCTTTAATTTTCTTGGGCTAATAAGAAGGAAACAAAGGTTGAGTTGATATGCAAATACTGTCTTCCTGCCAAGTAAAGGCCAAAATGAGGTCAGGGTGGGCTGTGTGAAGGAAGATCTTGCTGTGGTTCAAAAAGAGAAAAGTAAATTACCCCAGAGCACAAAGGAAGGTAGAACTGCTAGCTTCAAAGACTAGCTTCTGGTCACTAGAACCATGTTCATATTGTAAGAAGGTATTTACTTTTCAAGATACACAAAGATATTATTGTCCCATTGCTTTGCTTTTGCTAATTTCAATTGTATTTGCTTTCTAGTTTTGTTGGTACTTAATTTTAACCAGGAATAACCTATATTTAGATTTATAATTTTATAAATTTAGTTACTATTAGAAAATATGCTATGTAAGGTAACTGGTGGCACACTAAGAAGATACCTTGTGGTAGCTTTTAAGCAGATAGTGTCACCTGTTTTTTACATCTGAGGACACTCCCCTTGCTCTAGTGTAATGGCCTCTGGTCTAGGTTCCTCATGGCTCTCAGCTGCTCCAGGCTTACCACATGTAGTCAATTTGGACGTGATGGGAGCTGGGGAAATAGAGCAAAGGCTGGTGCTGTGAATCAGCCTGAGGTGATGAGCATAGCACTGAGGTGAAAAGGAAAGACATAATGAGAAAACCAGAAGTTCTGGAAGAAAGGTTTTATTTATTAAATAGATTTGGAGGAATACTAGGAGATAATGGAGGCTAAACATTTATATCTAGGGCTCTTCAGCTTTGTAGCTACAATTCTGTTCCACTGCTACAATCGATGCCCAAGTGATCTTGGAAGCAATATGTATTCAGAAGCAATTTATATTCAATAGAGATAAAATTGACTTTAATAAAAATATAAGAAACATTTTTCCTAAGCAAGGTTCTAACAATAATGGTGAGGAACATAAACACAAATGTCTGCCCTCAAAGATTTAACGTATACATAATTATTTAACTTCAACATGATGAAACATCAGTAATAATAACAACTATACTCCAAACAGTATTTACTAAGCAATAATTATGCTCTGTACTGGCTGCTTTGAATGTATTACCTTACTCAGTGTTCACAAAATCTGATGAGGTAGGCACTCTTCACATCCTCACTGTACTGATGAAAAATTAAGGTTTTCATAGGTATTTTATAATGGGCCTGAGGCAGTCATGCTATTGATTGGTTTATGTCTGAGTGGAGAACCTGCTTCTTTAAAAGGAAGTACCAGCCTGTTACAGAGCGAGAGAAGGGTTAAAATCACTAATTCTGATTTAAGGTATTAAGTCAGAGATTTTCTCATGTATTTATTTTATATTCCAGAAATACTTAATGTGTGCCTAGTTTGAACAAGGTGATGACTGTAAATAAGGGAACACTGGATGAAGTGAAGAAAGGCCAGCACATTTAAGCTGAGTTTTGAAAAAAGGGTGAAGTATTGATGGATGTGGAGGATCCGTTAGTAAGCCTAGAAGGATAGAATAGAAAAACAGAGACATTAAAGTCCAATGGGGAAATGGCAAATACCCCAGTGTGCATCTAATACACTGATTTTCAAAAATGAGGCTGCAAAATTAGGATCAAGTTGAGTTTAGGGAAGCTAGCCAAGAGCTATACAAGATTTTAGGAAGAAACTACTAGTATTGCTATGATTGGTTCTGAAACATGTTTTTGGTGTAAATGCGTGTGTGGAGAGGAGAATAGACATATAGGTACATCCATTTTGAGACTATGGCAAAAGTTGAGTAGTGTCACATGATGAGAACCTGGACTGATAGTGAGGGAAAGATACTGAGTACTGTTTAAAGTTCTCATAACAAACAATAAGAAAATAACATCTAAATTTCATAAACCACTAGATGACGTACACTGACATGATGATCCTCTTTAAACTCCCCAATGAAAAGATGCTTTCCCAATTGTCTGGGGACAATTAGATAAACATGTTGTGTAGCATACTGTGGCTTATGCACACTCAATTTTCACCCCCAAGTCTACAAATAAGCTGAATTTATACCGTGCATAAAACATTAAGCTACCATATGCAAAGTTATGCGAATTTCTCACCCACAGTGTATCACAAAAACATGGTTTCTCCACACTTGTAAATTCAGAGAATGCTATTTTGTGTAATGCATATGTGAAAGCAATTCAAACACACTTTGTTTAAAAAATAAAAATAAGAAAACACAAATAACTAAACAAAAAGAAACAAAATATAATATATCGTACTTAGAAATAGTAATTTTTAACTGAAAAAAAATCCATGCTTTAATTTCATTACTATGTTATAGCTTTTACTGATTTTGTGAAATTTTTATGCAGATGATGTATCCAATTTATCCCTTGTTATTCTGCCCAATTTCCATACTGCTGTAACTACTCTCCATGATTTTTTCATTAATTTTATTACTATTCATGACTCATCGTTGACATATTTGATGGTTTTATGACTATTATAGCATTTTGTATTTATAACCCTGTGATGAAGGTGTTATCTCCATTTTTCATTTTAGGGAACTATGTCTCGGAGAGAGTCAACAATCTACCTATCATCACACAACTAGTAAATTTGTTGTCATAACCATCAATAACGTACGACCTTCCTAGTGACATCAATATTAGTCTCATATTGTACCAATATTGTAGCATCCTCATTGGTAGGATGCTGTCCCATGTGCGTTTTTCTGTTAGTTTTTTTTTGTTATGGTAAGAATACTTAACACAAGATCTGCTCTCCTAACAACTTTTTAAGTGCACAATTCTGTACTGTTAACTACAGGCACAGTGTTGTGCAGCTGATCACTAGAACTTACTCATCTTGTGTAACTGAAACTTTATACCCATTGAGCAGCAACTCCCCATTTTCCCTGCCTCCAGCTCCTGACAACCACCATTCTGTTCTCTGATTCTGTGAGTTTGACTGTTTTAGATTCCTCACATATCTGGAATCATGTAACATTTGCCCTTCTGTGCCTGGCTTATTTTACCTAGCATAATATCCTTCAGGTTCATTGCAACAATATTCACAATAGCTAAGATAGGGAAACAGCCTAAATGTCCATCAGCAGATGAATGGGTAAAGAAAATGTGGTGTCAGATGCAATGAAATATGATTAGGCCTTAAAAAAGAAGGAAATCCTGCCATATTCAGTAACATGCACTATGTGTTCATTAATACTCAGGTGTAAACACTCTCAAAATAGTGAATTTCAAGTAAAATGAATTACAACTTGCATTAGTAGGAACCTACTTAAAAGAAGCATTAAGTTCTTGGTGCTGAAAATGTGACAGTGACTGTCAACTTGGTAAAATGGCAGTGGCAAATTCATGGCATCCTTTAAAAGGATATGATAATAATATAATCTGGAAGTCATGTTTCAATAAAAGAAGTGCTTGCATACCCATGAAACAGTTACTTTCTACTAATTCCCTCTCTGTGTAAGAAAGGTGTTGAGCAAAAATAAACAAAACCTGCCTACTGGTACTTCCACTTAGACACACAGGAGCGTTCAAATATGTTTTACAATCAAAGAGAGTTGTAATTCTTTATTTATTTATTTATTTTAATTATTTTTTTTTTGGCTGTGTTGGGTCTTCGCTGATTTGCGTGGGCTTTCTCTAGTTGCGGTGAGCAGGGGCTACTCTTCATTACGGTGCACGGGCTTCTCGTTGTAGTGGCTTCTCTTGTTGCGGAGCATGGGCTCTAGGCGCGTGGGCTTCAGTAGTTGTGGCACGTGAGCTCAGTAGTTGTGGCTCGCGAGCTCTGGAGCACAGGCTCGGTAGTTGTGGCGTGTGGGCTTAGTTGCTTTGCAGCGTGTGGAATCTTCCCGGACCAGGGCTTGAACCCATGCCCCCTGCATTGGCTGGCGGATTCTTAAGCATTGTGCCACCAGGGAAGCCCAAGAGTTGTGATTCTTTTTTATGCAAAAGGGATAACCAGAATCTGTAGCATTAATATATAGAAATATATTTGAAACAGATTTCTTAAAATATTTTAAACATTAATGTTTCCCAATTCTCATTCAAAGTAAGTTTAGCAATGAAACATGCCCTTTTACTATTTCTCAATATTTTGATCATGTAATAAATATTTCAAGAACACAGAAGAATCTGGATATTACTATACATAGAATTTTAGATTATCTAATAAACAGAAAATACTTAATTTTACATGGCACACAAATTATCAAATAACAGAAAATTGGTATAGTCTTTATTTCATTTTCCTTAATGTAAATGGGCCTTATCAAACTATCTCTGCCTGTGAAGATATTGAAATATTAACGTATTTTTTTAAAAAGCTACATTTTTACTCAAAATTAATTTAGTACTTATGAGTCTTTAGAGTTTCCAGCTAGAATAAATGTATTTGGATAAATATATATTTATGTGAAAGGACATCTTTTAATCATTGCCTCAAAAATTGAATTACATAGGCTTTCAACTTTCACTTAACACAATTATTTCTATCTTTGCCTATTTTACTCAGATACTTTAGTAATTTCAATCCATTCCCTTAGGAATGATAGAAAATTTGATGTTAGTACCTGAGTACAGTTTTGAGATTTGTATGTTTACATGCAGGAAATATATTGTTTCAAATTGTCAGAAATCAAACCACATAGAATGACTACTTTCCATTTTTATTTTATTTTATTTTTCCAGTCTGCCGTTTTAATTAGATTGTGCATCTCCAGCCACTGAAAGCAATCTCAGGAATTGCTGAGTGGTTAAAAAGGGAGTCAAATGGGATCTAAAATCAATTCACAGGTCTGTCACTGATTCATTGTGTGACTTTTGCTGCCACTGAAATGACATTAAACTGGTCTCCTCAACATTTTTATACCTCAGGATTTCTCTTGTGATAAATAAATACCTATCTAATATGCATTATGGATATATACTTTAAAAAGTAGGTTGATGTCATGAAGAACTACAAGACTAGCTTCTGTTTTAACAAGTTACCTCACTTGAGATTACCACAAAGCTTTATACAGAGGCTCAAAGTCTGGATCTTTCTAGTGTTGCACATGGGGTTTTGTATACATGCCAGGGTTCAAGCTCCTTTTAAGTGCTTTTATCCTGGCAAACTTTTCTTCTTTTGATTTATATTTTGTTGGCATTTAATAGCTGTCGTACCACATATTTAAATTAACCTGGAAAGGATGTATGTTTAGTGTCCCATATTGACTTGCCCTTTGCTGGCCTAAATCTTGGAGGCAAATGGAAGATTTGCAGGGAGGAACGCCTATTCTCTGTATTATGTCATGCTAGATAGCAGTCCTAGGTACTACCTTAACACTACATCAAATTTTTGCAAATTTTTCCTAACAACGGTACGGAATTTTTAAACGTTCATGCTAAGATTGCACAGTCTCTTAGACATATATAAATTTTTTTCTAGAATAAGATGTAATAACTTATCTGACAGATGAATAGGAAAATATTATGCCATTGATAAGCAAAATATTTCCATTTTTACCATGCAAACGACCAGAAAACTAGATGTGAACTGACACCCCTTTGTTCATAAATTCATCAGAGGCAGTCAATAGTTTCCAGTCTCCTTTTTCTTTTTTTATAAATTTATTTGTTTTATTTATTTATTTTTGGCTGCGTTGGGTCTTCATTGCTACGCATGGGCTTTTCTCTAGTTGCAGAGAGTAGGGGATACTCTTTGCTGTGGTGCGCAGGCTTGTCATTGCGTTGCTCAGGATTCTCATTGCCGTGGCTTCTTCTGTTGCAGAGCACAGGCTCTAGGGCGCAGGCTCAGTAGTTGTGGTGCACGGGCTTTGTTGCTCCTTGGCGTGTGGGATCTTCCTGGACCAGGGCTCGAACACGTGTCCCCTGCATTGGCAGGTGGATTCTCAACCACTGCGCCACCAGAGAAGCCCTCCAGTCTCTTGATTAAAATCAACTTCAGGTAAAATGAAAAAAACAAAATGAAATTATGTGTTTGCCACATGGATGACAAAAAATGTAATCCCATTCACTTTTCTACCTTATACTACTCAGAGTCTGAAAATTTTAATAAGCTCCTAAGGAAGAACACGTGTCCCCTGCATTGGCAGGTGGATTCTCAACCACTGCGCCACCAGAGAAGCCCTCCAGTCTCTTGATTAAAATCAACTTCAGGTAAAATGAAAAAAACAAAATGAAATTATGTGTTTGCCACATGGATGACAAAAAATGTAATCCCATTCACTTTTCTACCTTATACTACTCAGAGTCTGAAAATTTTAATAAGCTCCTAAGGAAGAAACGAAAAGTACTTTTCAACTGTGCTACTAAGAAAAATATTTTGATCTGGAAGATTTTAGTACAAAAAATTAAGTTGGAAGATTTGATATACACAAGACTACTGAAGCCCAATACCATCCTAAGCAGAAAGCTCAGCAATATCTGATATCTTACTTTTTTTTGATATCTTACTTTTTAAAAAATGATGTGTCCAGAGTTAAACTGTGACCACAATTTCCATGAATTTTTGCTTAAAAATACATGTTTATAAAATACTATATCTTACAGTTACTGCATAGCTCCTCTAATTCGTATCCTTCATTTCATAATATAGGAAATTTAAACTCAGATTGCTTAAATAGTATTCTCAAATCCCATGGCTACTTAGTGGTAAAAGTTGAACTTAAACTCAGCTCTCCTGACAGCCAATTCAGAGTTCTTTCCACTGCACTACATTGCCTTCACTCTCACTATCAAACATGGAAAAGGCCGTGAAAGGCACAATTTTTCACTTACATCAAGCTGTTTATAAGTTTTTTTACTAAAATAAAGTGAATACGTAAATAACATTAAATAATTACTTTTTTTTTTTTTTTTTTTTGCGGTACGCGGGCCTCTCACTTGTTGTGGCCTCTCCCGTTGCGGAGCACAGGCTCCGGACACGCAGACTCAGCGGCCATGGCTCACGGGCCCAGCCGCTCTGCGGAACGCGGGATCTTCCCAGACTGGGGCACGAACCCGTGCCCCCCGCATTGGCAGGTGGACTCCCAACCACTGCGCCACCAGGGAAGCCCAGATAATTAGTTTAAAATATAGTTTTACTTTATTTCCCCATGCATTCATGGTCTGATTTTAAACTATATAATGTAATGTCAGGGAAAAATTGTATGATTTATTTTACAAAATAATATTTCCTTATTCAAAATGAGTCAGTTGTTTCTTCAAAATAGATAAAATTTGAATGTTGTTTCAAAACTTTATACTATTTTCCTTTATTCTCATTAAGGTAGCTTAATGATTAAAGATTAAAGATGATTTCTATTAGTTGAAACAGTCAACATATATCAAATGTTATCAAAGAAAATAATTGAAACATTAGGAAGGCAACCTGAATACTGAACACCAGAATCATGCAAAATTTCACCCACACACCTCTGCATACAGTGAACAGGAACGACTAAACTCTTTGATCTCTCCTGGATGACATGAAAGAGTAAAAGGGGGAAAAAAAAAGCAGCGTCTGTTAGAAAAAGGGTTTAATGAACAGGGTGGAGACCAGCTGATTGTTGACATAGAGCATAAGAAAAGAAAAAGAATGCAGAAACAAATTTATAGTCATAGACTTCAATAGATCCAAAGAAAGTCTGATTTAGAAAAAAGATATTAAAATAAATGCAGTTTGATTTATATGTATATGTAAAGTAGTTATAATTCCTGTAGTGAGTTCTCTATACAAATGTTTTCAATAGGAAATATATATATATATATTACATATGTATATAACTTTTATATATAAAAGTATATATTATATATTATATATATGTGTGTGTTTATAACCATAGTGATGACAACATCTTAGACAAAAATGTGAAAGTGTAATATAAGGAATGTAAGTCAGTTTAAACTGCCTGAACATATATTTGTAAATATAAATTTTAGTCTATTTTTCATTTAACTTAAGGAAGTTGTGGGAAAAGTGGGTGTTTTGAAATGGATCAATTCTACAGGGATAGAATTTGCCTAGGCGTTGTCCATCATTCAACTGTTGCAACTATCCAAAGCAAAAATATTTTATCAGTACTTTATAAATTTTGGTGACTTTCAGGCTTGTGAGTTTTTGTATCGCAAAGGGTGGTGGTGATGGTTTTTCTTTTTTATGATTGGCATCATATGCTGTTATTAGTATACATTCTGCTATCATGTGATTTAGTATTTTCTAGGATTCTGACTGTTACACAAGCCGTTCCTAACCTTATGTCTGGTAGATGACATGTACCTTTGTGACATTCTCTCCTGGGCACACCCATCGTTATATGCATGAGAATATTCTGAAACATGAACAGCTAAAAATAATGACATCAGAGCCTTAACTTTGAAAAATAATGACATAAGAGCCTTAAGCTTGAACTGGCCATAGTTTCTTTAAAATAATAAAAAAGTAAAAAGAAAACTATTGAAAATGTACATATTTAAGTTCAGGGAAGGAAGCCATGTTTGAGGTTAGAGAAAGTGAATCATGAGCAAAAATGACAAGAAGCCATGATCTTAGATGTGTGAGAAAGTATTTAGGAAATATGAAAAGAAAGATATTTGGCTCTAAGATCATGCCTGTATATAATAGACTAAATGGACTCTTCTGCTGGACACCAGACAAGTAGTGTAAAGGTCACCATGACATACAGTTCCACTTGGTGAAATAATGCTATTAACTCAGATCCTGCTCCCTCCCTGCTGCTCACCACTTGGCCTGTCCAATCAGGTTATCACACTGAAGGCAGAGCAATCTTCTCAGGAAGCAAACAGCAGCCCATCGCCTCTGTTTAAAGATAGCAACTAGGAAAATCTACTTTTTGGTCTTGGTCCTTTCTGTCTCGGAATCCTTTTCTGGACCTTTATCCCCTTACCCTCTACTAACATTCTGGAGTTCCTTTTCTTTTTCTGGTTCCTTTAATTCCCTGTCTCTTTTCTTTTAGGTCTTTGCACGTATTGTGCCTATTCCTTGGATCCCTTGGATATTTGCTTTAATAAATCAATCTCATCCTTCTGATTCCCAACTCAAGCATTACTTCCTTAGAGCAAGTTTCCATCACTTCTCTTGTATTGTAGATAATACTACTATTATTATATGTGCTCTCATAGCAACACAGGTGAAAAGGCAGATAAATAAATAGATGCATATATTTTGTTAAGTCCTATAATAGGGATTAGAGAAATTTATCTGAAATAGGATATATATTTGCAGGAAGGATTCACATTATAAACTCTGAACTGCGAAGGGTCATTTCTTCATCTCTCAAGGGTTAATTGTGATTAACAATTGTGATTCTTTTGTGCAAAAAGCCACAGGGGGTAGATCAGAATGAGAACCTGAAATAAACATCCCCAGCCAGTTTGAACCCTTGAATAACACCAAATAGTCTCTTTTTTAAAATGCGGGTACTCCATATTTTAATACAAGCCGTTTTATAAATTTGACATATATCACCATTTTCATGTCAGGAGTAATCCATATTGATTAACATACAAGTATGCTGAAATTTTAGCACTTTTGGTTTCTTTTGTCATTGGTATAATTGTTTTATCTCTCATATGCATAAGACCCTAAGCAGAGAACAGATTTAAGTAAAATTTTCACTGTAACGTTTGATCTGCAATTGAAAGTTATTCTGCTGTCAGGGCCCTTATGTAGCAAGTCAGAAAAGAAGTAGATGAAGGATACACATGACTAAACTTAAAGGAGGAAAGGGGGACTAAGAGAAGAAAGGATTGAGGTAATATGCCTCACAATCCATTTTGTTAAAATAGGTTGAGCTAACAGTGGAATTTATTGCATAATAACAGTAATGATGATAATAATAATAACATATCTATTAATTTTTATTTTGGGCCCTTTGTTTAAAATAGAATAGAGATTCTTGGCAGATTTCAGTGCTCTGAATCAAGTATGTCACTTAAGATTCTGTGAGTGCTGTCACTTGTAATGTAACATAACGTTTATGTTGACGGCTACATTTCTGTCCTGAAGACTAACACAGAGGAAGCAATAAATATAATTAGCAATGTAATGTTCAGCAGCAGCTTTTCCTGGCAGTGTAGGGAAGTGGGAGTTTTAAGGTGAGAGGGCCAAAGAGACAAGGGGAGGGCAAAGGCAGAAACATGTTCACACTAACATTAAAAAGATAATAACTGAAGGTAGCATTACCAGAAAACTATGGTCCATTGTTTGAGTTTCGAATTAAAGCTCTCTGAGGATAAAGGCAAATTCTATTTTGGTCAAAGAATTGCCTTTCATCTCCCCCCATCAGGATGTAATTGGCAGGAGATGACACAACCTGCTTAACAATCAGGTATTTCAGAGGTTCCCAGTTGACAGGGAGCAAGATTCCCTTGACTCTCCTTAAATGCCTTTTTTTTTCCTCTTTGTGAACAGCATGTATCTGGCATCTGTAAAACATTAATTCACTAATATTCTCAGAGAGTAGACCGTGGGTTGACAAGAATTCCAACTTTAGAATTTAGCAGAGTATACAAAGTTATGAAAAAATGTAGCCTGCATGTCTATCTCGAGGTAAATGAGACATTGTAATATTATGGCATTTAATTGTGTTCATAATATACTGATTTAAATTCTGGAGAAATCATCTCAGAATTCTATAATGCTTGGCAGGTTAGAAAAAAAGAGCATTATAATAAAAATCACTGCCTATTTTTGACAAACTGAAAATGACAGACTCTTCTGAGTTATTAATAGATGAATAAATTTCTGGATATTCATTGTGAGGAAAGTATGAAGATATTGCCCAAAACATGGAGTCAAAGTAAAGCAGTTTTCCCTAAGCCTGACTGACTTTTTAGAAACCACTTTGGATTAACCATAGTGTTAGCTAGATTAAGGTTTAATTTTATCATTTTACCTCAAAGGGATATTGTGATCAAATGTGTTTTACCTAGTAAGGCATTCTGCCTAATAGATTCTGAATTGTACCACTAAATACTACTTATTCTAATTCTCCTCCCATTTCCCTGGCCCAACACTCTGATGATACGGTGTGTACTTTCAGTTTGGAGTTTTTTTATTCAGATTAGATCTGAAATATAAAACATTTTGTGTAAAAGCATACTCTTTTTATCAATCTACACAGTTTTCTACAGCACACAGTGTGACATACTTTAGACACTTGATAATATTTGTTAAGTAAATGAATAACCACTAGTAGCATAATTATTATGACAGTAAAAGTATCAACTTTAAATATTCTTATTTTTAATAGGAAAACAATCAGTTAATATCGTGCATTCAGTCCCACTTGGATTTATTTTCTTGGCTTCTAGGTGTAAGCTTAAATTCTATTTTGCATTTATTTGTTCAACTTTGTGTTGTGTGTTTCCTTTTCTTTGCATTTGGGTTAAATCTTTCCTCCTTGCAGAGAAAACATGCTGTTGCCATGCTGTAGGCTATTTCTGTGCATATTTAGGCAAATCATCTGCAAACATTGTGTTACCTGTCCATTGTTTAAGGGGCAAATGTTAAAGCATACATGTTTCAGGAATGGAATGGAGAATACATCATGATTTAGCAACCGTTAATACTCTGATTGTCAGATTCCTAAATTTTTATTAAACACACATGTTGATTTTTTCCTATGAGATAGTCCAACTGACTTATCCCCTGAACTTCCATGGTTTTACTTTTAAAGTTCTTACCAAGTTCTTTCCAAATCAAACTTTAAATCCAAGACGTGCATGCACTCACACCTCCACTGTAATCTGAAAAGTAAAAACAATCTTTTATAATATTTGTATTATTTTATTACTCAGAGAATATATGAGATCAAACTTCAAAATCTTTCAAATATTCACAAACATAATTCTCTTGTTTATTTCTTATAATAGGACAGATCTAACTTCAAATCCTTCCTAATATAATAATAATGAGTTTTACAAATATATTGTCCTAAGAATGAATGTTTTAAATGTCTTATTTATTTAGTCTCCATATATCTGTTAAATATTTCAAGCTTATACAGCAATTTTGCCTCATCAGTACATTTCATAACCTTTAAAATTTAGTTTGATAACACGAAGGTTTCCTTGCTAGTTCATAAATCTAGGTATTTAAAGTAATACCCAGTATACTTAAACTATGAGTTGTTTGTATATAATAGTTTTATGTGTAAGATAAATATATATAAATATATATACCACCCTTTAGAAGCTGCATAATTATTTCTAAAAAAGTACTCATTTGTAAAATGAGCCCTATAATGAATTTACCATAAGAAATGTTAATAACTACTTTGAAGGAATGACTATGTTTCATTAGATGTATAGGTAATTTGAAATTATAACTTTATGTGATTTAGATATGTATCATTTCTGTGAAGTGATTGAAGGTTACAGACTGTTAAATGGTTATCTTTAAAACTATATTTGCACTAAATCAGTAATTTTAACCTTCTCTATTTTTAATCTATGAAATAATATTTGCAGTCTGGTATATGTCAAGATATTAATAGCTGACAGGTTTTTGTAGATTTGTATATATTAAGTTAAAAATATTCTTGTTGAAGAATTTACAATCAATAAGGACTTGATTTATTTTTAAAAAGGCAAAATTTGTACCAGTTACACTAATAGCAACATGTGTAGCACATATTCTTCTGCCAGTGGAGTATCAAACTGATAGCTGAACTGAGGTCTTGAGATTTCAGGGGAAGTATTTTACACTACTAGGAAAACATGTTGCAAAGTGGTGCTTGAGATGAGTGTTTACATATAATTTTTCACCAAATGGTATTTTTTTCCCTAACAGCTCTAAATTGACTCATCATTGGGTCTTAGGAGAATTGTTACTTCAGTGCCTTTTTTACTCTTAGTATAAGCTCAAAAACTATGCAAATAACTTTAAATAACTTTAAAACACCCTTTCCATTGTTTCAAATCCTGAAAAAAATAGTAGCATGTAAGAACATTTAGAGCAGCAACAAAGACTCCTCACCAGCAAAAGAATAATTCTAATTTACTTTTAAATTCTCAAGCTAATATTTCGTATTATAGTGGTTTTCATCTTGTTGGACAGGAAGTTGGGAAAAATGAGTAGGATGTTGCATTTCATATCATTTTTCTAAGTATGTCAAATTTTGTAGTCAAAGGATAATAAAAGATTCTATTATCTTTAAATAGATATGAAAAATGTCTCCATAATCAGCATAAAACTCACACAGAATACCACTTGTGCCATATTATAATAGTGGTAAATAAAACTGAACTAAGGAATCCTGCCTTAAATAACTTAGAATTTACTTAGAGACATGACATAAAACTATCAAAGTCAAAAAACATATTTTCAACAAACACTTTTTTGGTGCTCATTTTATGATGGTACCAACTTTATGGATTTATATAGTTGAAAGATAAATTTAACATGTTTTCTGCCCCCAGGACTGCAAGGGCATTTGGGAAAAAAATCATTTTTAACATACAACAATGACCAGTTATATACAGTTATGTAGAAGGTGCCATGGAAGCCCCTATTTTGGAGTATCCAGTTTTGCCTAAGAATCTTTAAGCTAGTTCCAAAGCAGGTCAAGACAAGAATAGAGACATTTCAGAAAATGGGAAGAACCTTGCAAGGCACAGAGGAACAAGATTAAAACAAAATGCAGAAACATAGAGGAAGGCAAATGCTAGTAAAAGAATGTAATAAAATGCAGTAGATTTTCAGAGAACAGAGGTCAGTGGTAATGAAGTGTTCATGAAAGATTTCAAGAGGATAGTAGTAACAGTGCTAGCAATTAAACAACAATAATAAACTACTATTTTGAGTTATTCCTGAACATTTTTCTGTATAACTTCTGTTTATCTCCCAGATCTCCACTGAGATGCCTGTCTCTAAGGGAAGCCTTCTCTGGCTACTTCATTCCCAGTCCCCAGCTAAGTAAAGTCACCCTTGTATTTTTAATATATTGTCCTTTAGAAACATACATTAAAATTGCATATATATTGTATATGTGTATGTGTACATATATACATATGTATAAATAGGGAATACAGACATATGTTTAATGTCTGTATCCCCTATAACACTATAAATGCCAGAACACTGATACTGTGTCTGTCTTATCTAGCTTTGCAACCACAGCTCCTGGCATGAGGTAGGATCATTGAAAATGAATGATTACATGTCCAAACAGTGTGCCAAGTAGTTATCTTAGTTCATCACTCCAACAGTTTAACTAGGCAGATGGATTTTTTTTCCATTTTATAATGAGAAAAATGGGAATTAGAGGGGTTCATTGATCTAGGGAATTCCAGAGTTATGTTTTGAACCCAGGTCTTTATAACTACTATAACCTCCTATTACAGTAGCTGTGATAAGTTATTTGAAAGTGAATTCTGATAATGGCCTGCAAGAGTTTGGATAAAAGGATAGAACAAGGTAAATATTTTCATTACAAAAGGAAACCAAAAAGACATGAAATTAATAGCATATGCACTATTTTGGGGTATGGAGTGGGGGTAAGAGAATATGCTGAATAAGCCATTTTGCATATTAGAAAATAGAAAGAAATAGAGTTGGACATTAGGATTAGGCCAAATTATGAGGAATCTTGAAAGAAAGTTATATATACGAAGAAGAAAGCTACTGAGGATGGCTGAATGGGAAATTAATATGAAGAAAGCAGGTTTTATACAGCTTTAAAGTGCTAGTGGAGCATGTGATAATGCAATTGGATAAAAAGGTACAGAGCATCAAAGAAATCTAGGAAACTAAGCAGAAATCTAGTCTTGATATTTTAATCCTATTGATGAAATCTAATTTTGAAAAATTGCAAACAGATAATCTTTTTTTACTGCATTAATTACCTAATACAAAAGGATGCAGTCAGAAAAAGAAAAGCTTCTTCCAAGTTCAAAGAACATTTATAACATTTCAGAAGAACATTTTGAAAACCCACCATTGCATAATACCTCTTAGAAATAGTTGCAATTTAAAGAAGCATGTCTAAGCATTTATTTAACCAGGAACCTTTGTTAAGGCTATGATGAGTTCTTTTCATCCCCAAAGCTTCAATGAACTATGTCAAAAAGCAAGAAAATGTGATTATTTAAAAAAAAAAAAAACTTACACATTTTATTCAGCAAATTCATTCATTTATTAATTAATTCATTTATTTAGGAGTGATGTTCTGTTTCAGAAATTATACTGGAAGAACTAGGAAAATATAGAGAGATCAGCTTACAAGAGTAGAGGGGAAAGAAAACAAATTATTAAATAGAGTTTTATGGATTCTGATTGAGGAATATGCACCAGGTGCCAGGGAACGGTTTGTATGTTAAAAGGTGGTAGACCATACAAGGTGGTTTGGAGAAGGTGAGGCCAGAAGCGGGGAAAACGTTGAATGTGGCTGCCAGGAGAGAAGAGATAAGGGCCTACATTTGGGTAGCTGCGGTGAAATAGACTCAAAATAAGTTTTTAGTATATATAGAAGCTGAAGGTAAGAGAGGGAGAAATATAGGACAAATGCCTATCATAACAAATATGAAGATGAACATAATAGAAAAAGAATTAAGTGATATAGAAGAGGTAGAAGCAAACTTCCCTCCATGTTCTGTGAGATAAATGCCTGTGAAGATGGTAGATGTGTTGTCTTCTAGAATGATATGCAGGTTCACTAAGGGGCTAAAGAAGGGAAACTGTGGTCAGTTCTACCGGAAGGTAAGTCGAGGTTAGTTCGTGGATGATGTGGATTGCCCTTAGTTTATTTTCTATATCAGAGACAGTGTGAATAATGAAACTGACAAGGTTTCCCACTTTCTTCTTGTGCTAGAAAGTTCTGAACCAAAACCGTGGCCCGTCTTAAGCAGATGTATTGATGAATGTAGTATCTCCTTTTAGCCCTGTTACTGGCCCAGAGTAATATCAGCCCTATTGCCCTTTCTGCTTGCCACATCTTAATTTATGCTTTGTCATATCCTATGACACTATGACACTTGAAATCTGTTCTGGAAAATATATGGTGTAAATTCATTTGTATTTATTTCTGTAGCACTGCATGGATGATGGCTTAGAAGAAATAGATAATACATGTGGAAGACCAGTTAGATGATTGCATAGCCACCACTTTAACGGTAAAGCTAGAAGAAAAAAATATAAGAGCTTTTTTGGTTAAAGGATAAACAAATTGATAATTGATAGTAAAGAATACATGAAACTTATAAACCAAAGTATGTTCTGGGCTTTGAACATTTGTAATAATGATGATTTCATGGATAAGATTTGGAGCATCATTAGGAGAATTGGCTTGATTATAGGATCCTCGTTTTAAGAGAGAACTTGCAGTGCTTGGTTTCCATTCTATCAAGGTTATGATTTGGATGAGACATACAAGCAGTATGTCACTTAGGCAGATATTAAGCTGAAGGGGAAAAAGGAGTAAAATATAGACAAGGGAGTCGTGACAGTGAAGTTTTGAGTGATGATTAAGGGGAAATAAAATATAAAAAAGCCAAAGACTAAACTTTAATGAAAGTACTTTTGGTGAAGCTACATAAGAAATGATGCAGAAAGAGGAAATAGACAGGGGTAGAACAAACACAGAACAGTCAAAACAGAAAATCTTACCTTGTAATAGGCACTCAGAATTTCCATAGTTAATGAAAATGCCAAGGAACAACAACAACAAAAAACCTTTGGAAAACTCCATGGGAGTTGGAACAAGAAAGTCATTGGTCTTTATGGCCCTATAAGTAGAAGAGTGGGAATGGAATTCAGAATAAAATGTTAATGTGGAAGAGATAGTTGAGAACAAGGGATAAGAATAAAACAATTTACATGTGAAATTTGGAATATGTAAAAGGAATCAAATTCAAGGCAGTGTCAGTCAACAAGAAAAACAAATTGCGCAGCCAGCCAAATTTATCTTTATGTGTCTAAAATATATTTCCCAATTAATCCTTGGGAAAAAACAAAACTTATCTCTTTTTCTCAGGTCTATCATGTGTTACACAGGCCACTGGTTATCATTCTGAACATGTGAAGAAACAAGTTAAGACAACTTGTGGTAGAATAAGATTAGAAATAATAGTTCCTTGTTCCCAGAAATTTTTCTCAGTATACAAACCACAACTTTTTTGGTATGAATTTTTACAATCACACATTTCATGTAGCAATACCTGAACAGTTAAGCCTATCTTCTACTATAATACCTTGGCCATGAACATAATTATTGTGAATTCCAACTCTGTTAATTATTAGTTGTACCCCCTGGAGCATAGGCATTCTCCTTAACTGTCAAGTGAATAAAATAGTATCTGCCTCCTAGCAAGTTTGTGGGGAATATAAATATGATTTGAAAATAACAATAATAAATCTAATAGCAAAGAGTTTATATGGTCCAGTCACATAGGAGAAAACAGCCTTAGGTGAAAGTCAGAGTCACACAACTACAGAGCAGCAGAGCCTGGGCTCAAACCCAGGTGCTCTAATCCAGAGACTGTGAAAGTAGCCGGCACAGGACTCGCATCTTCCTGTGTTCTCAACTTGTGCTGCTGTAATTTAATGCTAGTGTCAGAGAGAGGGCAGGCAAAGGGGACCGTGGTAATAGTAATTGTAGTAGCCACATCAATAGCAGCAGGCTTTGATGTTCACCCTTTGGTTCTGCAAAGTGATCACACAGAGCACCAACAATTTATAATAGCTATAGGGGTAGGAAAACAGTAAAAACAGCATTGCTCTGGCCTCTTGCCTGATTCTGTGTGGCACCTATGTTTGGGCACTGAAGCAATTATAAAGTGCCAAACAACAACAAGATGGGAAAAATAAAACCAAAAAATTAGTGGAAGGTGAGCAGTCTGGTTTGATTATACATTTAAGGTTCAGTTATACTTCCCGCTTCCAAAATATTGTATGTGTCAAAGCTTCTGACTCACAACAGTCATGTCTTCATGATAATCCACTCATATGCGTCTTTTTCCATTTTGCCTCTTTTATTTTTAAAAGTGCAAAGAGGATCCAAAATAGAGGGTGGCTTCATTTACTTTTAAAAGGTTAAAGAAGATACAAAAAATTAGAGTAATATAAGGGTATACTTAAGATAAAATTAATTTTATGGTATAAATAGCTCAACAAATTTATTTCATGTTTTCTAATTATTTTTTCTCTGCTAAATGTTATTGGAATTTTATCTACAAAAAATTCCAGATTTCAAATTTTCCAATTGTGCTACAGTTTGTAACTTTCGCACGATTCAGGATATTCCTCCACTTAGTTCCTATCGTATTTTCTCCTTTCTTGATCTTGCAGCAGTTTTCCATTTCCATCTGTGTTCACTCACTGCCCTCATCTCAGCCCACCAGTTACTTTTTCCCCCCCAGAACAGTGTCTAAGATTTTACGATCAGTTTCAAAGCTCTGTGTAATGTGATATCCTCCTACATCTATGTTCTCATTTCCTAGACACCCCCTCTCATCCTCCCTTTGCTCCTCCTAAACTTCAATACAGTCCATTCGTGCAGTAGCCAAAAAAAAAAAAAAAAAAAAAATCCACATGTAGCATCCTCCCTCACTAATACTGACATATTCTTATCCTTTATTCTTAACATCCCTTGAGAAACCCACATGGTTAGGCATGACATTTCATAGGCATTTTTCGGTTTCAACATACTGTAACTTTATTTTTCCTAATGGCATTGTCTTTGACAATGTATAATATCAGTGAATAGTGAAAACCTCACAAGCAGGTTTCCAGAATATTGGACAGTCTGTATCTATAAAGACAAAAGTAATTCACCTACTGTTGAGGACAGAGTCCTACTTTATTTTGCTCACATTCAGAAATTCTGACTTAAGATATGGAATATATGAAGCAAATGGGTGCTGTGGCTTTTTTTTAACCAGCTGGAAAGCTGCCTAGTTTTCCATTTTTCCTTATGTGTACTACCTTGGCATTAGCAAAATTTGAGTGTCTTCAAATAAGGAGGAGCTAGATTTCTAATACATGCCATATCTGGGAGCATAAATTTAAATGATAGGAGACTATGCTCAAATTCCAGAAATGTTTAAAAACCACAAAATAACTCTCTAAAAAAAAGTATCTCGCCTCTTTTGGGAGGACTTTTTATAATACCACATAGATAAGCAACAGTTGTACTGCTAACTATTTAAGATACTAAATGAATTTTGCCCTCATATCCTTGATATTCCAAATTAGCTATGAGGCATTCTAAGCAAAATGGGTTTAGGGGACTATTTTATGATTTGTGGAAAATTGGAATAACCAGATCATGCCATAAGCAATTTCATCTGAATTTTTATACATTTATTCTCAACTCACTGTCTCAATTCAGCTATCCAGAGAGCTGATTGGTCCCTTTAATGTTTCAGATTTTCTGAGTGAAAATTTATAAAGAAACATGTACAGAATTACAATTCATTAATCAGACATAATTTCCCTACTGTGTTATTTTATTATCTAATCTAATTTTAGGATTATTTTCAAATATTGTATAAATATCATTTATAGCTACTTGATCATTTATTCAGAATATGTACAATAATTTCAAAAACTGCCTTGAAACAATAACCAGGTCATCATTTTCCTGGTCTTTATGATTTTTTTTAAGGCATTTTAAAGCATCAAAATAAATAACACTTAGGGACTTGAAAGAGATAAAGAAATTAAGAACTGTAGCAAAACTGTGAATGATTCTATAAAATTAAATCTGACTCAAAAATTAAGCCATTAAACGTGTAACCAAATGAAATTTCATTGAAATGGTTGGTGGTTCTAAGCGTACTATATACCCACCACTTGTATGATCACTGATGCTCGGCCAAGCAGAAATCTGGACTTGAAACAGGCCAACAAAAATAAACATAAGATAATTAGTAATGGCACTTGAAATGTAGCTTGTATATAGAATAATGTCTTTTACAGAATTAACTATGGATTTAAGAATAAATGTTGTAGCAGTAACACACAAAGGTGACCATGGAAAGAAGCAGAATTATTTGGTGGAAAGGTTCTAAAACTGAGATACTAAATAATCAGTTATTCTCTCTGAACTTCAGTGTTTTTATTTATTTTGATGGATTGCATAAAATAGTAATATTAATAAATCTAGACTATCTAGAGGCCATGGTTATCCCTTATTTGAGTCAGTCATCATTTTGGTTTTATTTACATTTATTACATACAATACTAAAGAAGTATGTTTGTTTTTCTTTTAAAGAAGATGTTGGAGGTAGCAGTTTATTAATTAATTTATTTATTTATGGCTGGGTTGGGTCTTCGTTTCTGTGCGAGGGCTTTCTCTAGTTGTGGCAAGCGGGGGCCACTCTTCATCGCGGTGCGCGGGCCTCTCACTATCGCGGCCTCTCTTGTTGCGGAGCACATGCTCCAGATGCGCATTCTCAGTAGTTGTGGCTCACGGGCCTAGTTGCTCCGCAGCATGTGGGATCCTCCCAGACCAGGGCTCGAACCCATGTCCCCTGCATTAGAAGGCAGATCCTCAACCACTACGCCACCAGGAAAGCCCAGAAGTATGTATTTTTAAATAAATGTGGTTTCAAATTATTATTTAGTTAATTACATTTGTATTTAGTTGATTATATTAGTAAATATCAGTAAAAACATACAGATAGTAAATAGATATGGTGAACCATCTCTTATAAGGTGATCATAATTTAATGCCCTTCAATATAAATATAGAAAATGTTATCAGAAATTGGTTTATTTACCAAAATAATTTTAAGTGATTAGATTTCAATCAAATTTGGACCTCCTTCGCATTTTGACATTCTTTATAAATGTTTTTATATGTTTCTGTGAAGTCGTATCCTACTGATTAAATTCTAATATCAAATTTTAAGGATGAAACCTCTGTTTTGATTATAACTATAATGACACAGTAATGAATAGCACTAGCAGTTGGCATTATATATTATTTAAATGATCCTGTACACTTCAGACAAGATTTGACTATGTACTTTTAGGTGTGGATGACTACTCTGAGAGCATGCCACCTGCAGTGTTTTAATACAGCCAAAATTTAGTTTTTCTATCCATGTGCAGGTTTTGGATGGCTTGAATTTCTTGTTAGACTTCATAACTGGTTGATATAGGAATTCCTTGAGCTCAAAAGCTAATACCACTATGGACTTTGCCTGTAGAATTTTTTATAATCAAGATGCTTCTAGATTTTCCTTGGTCATATCTTAAAAAGGACCTCAGGACTAAATTCTTACAAGATTTAATATAGTATAACCTTTTCTTTTTAAATTAAGGAACACCACTTGTATGCAAGATTAAACATAAAGATGACCAAAAAAAAAGTATTTCTTTTTCAAATAGTCTTTTCCTTATTTAATAATACAGGATTCTTCAATGATGACAATAATATTAGAAATTACCTAAATTTCCACTCCACAGTGTACCTACTGCCATTTTCATTATCTTTTACACTCTTTTGTTATCATCTTGAGTTCTTTTCACTTTCCCCTTCCTGCTGCTCATCATTGTTATATAGCTTTGTATCTAGAATTCAGCCCAAATAAATAATTCACAATTTGAAAATGAATGAAACATACGTAGTATATTCTAGTCTTTCAAGAGCATATACTTCTTGCCTCTCTATACACCTCTTCATTTTGAATTTGTATTCTACAAAATATGTAGGAATATATGTCATAACTTACCGTATTCAATTTTATGCTACTAGTATTTATTTATTTTATTTTATACTGCTAGTATTTAGTATTTATTTCATACTGCTCTCGGTCTTTATGTGTTACTATTCTCTCCACATCTAAAATTTTCCAGTTCTTAATGACAGGGATTAAAATATATTTTTTAAGAGTAATAAATGGGCATTAACAATGGGCTAGTGCTATTCATTACTGTTGGTATACAACAGTAGCATGGATAATTAAGATGATGATAAAATAATTTTAAGGAAGCAGCATCAGACCAAAACTACAGGGCAAACTGAAAAGCTACCCCAAAAGGTAGATTCCTTTTATAAGTATTTTTCTTCTACCACCATGGGGAAAGCCATCCTCAATCTTGCTCTCAATGTTAGAAAGAAAAAACAAGGAAGAGGGCAGAAATTAAAACAGAGAACCTTTAGTCGATCTTATAATTAAAAATGAAAAAAAGTGTTTTGTTCTCTTAACCTTTAAAATATACAATATAGTTTGTGTGCATCTGTATGTTTAAAAAATTGTAAACCCAGTATCATGGTTAAGAAGTACCTTAAAATATATATAATATTGAGTTATGTATATATTATATGTAATATATAATATATGAGATCAAATATATAGAATATATGCAAATGTGTTTATATGTACATATATGCATTCATATTTATAACTACATATCCATATAAATATAATTAGTCTAGCATAACTTTGTTATGCTATCTGCATATTTCCAGTTTTTCCTTTTATATATATATGTATATACATATATATAAACATATGTATATGTTTAAGGGCTTTCTAACTGTAATTATGTATATTACCCATCAATATTGATCAAACATAGGTTTGGAAAATATTGACAATTTTAAAAAATTTAACAATGCCAAGACACTTAGAAAATACAGTTTTGCTAAATTTTTCTTTCCTGTTATTCCCACATCAGTTCATTGTTCAGGTTGGTTCATTCTTCTAATTATGCCACAAATATATCATGTACTTTCTTCAACTTATTAAAAACATCTCTTCATTTTGAATTTGTATACTACAAAGTATGTAGGAATATATGTCATATCTACAGTATTCAATTTTATACTACTCTCGGTCTTTATGTGTTACTATTCTCTCCACACCTAAAATTTTACAGTTCTTAATGACAGGGATTAAAATGTATTATTTTAAGAGTAATAAATGGGCATCAACAAACTGAGCAAGATACTAATTGAGCTTTCAACTACTCTTAAAATAATTTATAATGATGACTTATTATGTTTTCTGTAATTGAAAATGTCATCTACAATGACATAAATGTCCAGTCCATGCAAATGGTAATTTTAGGTGTAAGGTATGATTTTCAACAGCAAACATTCTAGTTAATAAACCAAGTAGAGAAAAGTGAGTTCCCCTGGCTTCAAAGAAGATGGTGGTAACTATGAGTTCTTTAGTTATAAGGAACTAAATTCTGGCAAAAACTGAATGAGCTTGGAAGAAGACCCTGAGCATCAGAAGAGACTGCAGCCCCAGCTGACATCTTGATTTCAGCCTTATGAGATCTCGAGCAGAGGTTCCTGCGAAACTTTGCCCAGACTTCTGACCCACGGAAACTGGGCTATAATAGGTGTTGTTTTAAGCCACTAAGTTTGTGGTAATTTGTTGCATAGCAATAGAAAACTCATATAGGTAGATAGATAAGAAATATTCCTTAAGAAGATGTATTTCTAAAGTAGTGTGGTTGATGTTCTTGTAGCAACCTAATATAGTGGCTTTTAGATTTCAGGCTAGAAAAGGATGCTTTTTACCAGTGGTGAAAATGATCTTTACCAGTGGTAGAAGAGTAAGTAATACAACGATGATTGGAATATTTGACAGAAATTGAGGGTCTAGCATTTTAGATGGTAGGAAAGATCAATATGATATAGTGATCCGAGCTATCGGACCTACCAGGGCAGATGTGAATGTACAGGAAGGAAGTACATTTTTATACAAGAAGGTAGCATGAAGTCTTACTGAAGAGGGAACTTCTTGAAATCTGTGTATATGTGAATTACAGGTACAATGAAAGATGCACAGTAGAGACTTATCATAGACGTCAGGACAAGATAATAAGATGGACATAGAAAGCTTAAAAAAGATCTGTGTTATAAAATTATCCCAGGTTCTAGAATGTGGTAGAAAGCCTCAACAGTAACTGAAGGCAAGATGAGGTTATTTTTTGGATAAAAGATCATTTCCTAAAACAGTTGGTTTAGGAATCCACATGGAATTCCTGCTTAGGAATTTTCTAGTTGGGAAAAACAAAGTCCAAGAAAACTGCCATACAGCTTGTCAAATTTTATAAAAGACAGCTGTAACAAAATATAGTTCTTAAACGAAATTATAATATAAAATTTATGTAATTAGAAATTCTTAAGAAACACAGAGAGGACAGGGTGCACAGCCTCAGACCCATGCAAGCAGAATTTTGGAGCTGAGTTCCTTGCATAAAACCAGGAGCTGTGAAAGACAGATGTACCTATCCGTGAAAAATGGAATAAAAATGTATTCCTTACCAGCCAGAGGAAGCAGCAATAAATGGATATGATATATTCTAAGGTTCTTGCATTGTCTGGAAAGTAATGTTAGTCATAAAAAATAAATAAATAAAAATAAACCAAGTAAAAATGCTTGATTTGTTCTAGGTTGTGTAATTATAATTGTTTATTTGATAACAAAAAAAATCTTGCTTTATAGCCAGAAACTGACTTCTACCAGTGAGAGAGATACATTTATAAATAATACAAGTGTGCACTATAGTAGATTAGAAATAACGACCCAGAAGTCAACTCAACGTGATATAGAATGTCTTCCTCATCATTAATTTGAAGGCAAAAGAAGCCACCCAATATCTGGGTACTTCTCTAAGGACTACTCTGCCTGTATTTTGCAGTAGTTAACCACACAGCCTTAAAGATCAAGTCTTATGAATTCTGGATAATTAATTTAGATATAAATATTTGGAACAGTTAATTTTTTCTAAATAAAACAGAGACATTGTTAAACAGCAGTGCATGTATAGATTTATTTAATTATATAAAAAGAATGAGTGAAGAGCTATGGAGATTTATGATACTATGACATTTTGAATTTCAAATCACTTTGAAGTTCCCAGTAACTTCTGTGTATAGCCATGATTAATTGCTAAACTTTATTTGAAGTAAATCTGAAAAATGGAGACAATAAGATGATAATGCAATGTAGTTTTTGGTAATTAAGTAATTCACAATGCTTTATAGGGGTTGCAAACTTAAATACCTACAGTACCATGCAGGTGACATAAAAAGATGAAAATGGAAACACACAAAAAATGGGGAGCAATGGAAACGTTGAATTGTCCTATGAAAAGTTTGAAGTCTCATGAAAAGGCTTTCATATTAAAGATTTCAAAACCGCACGTCAACTAAATAAAGCATGTCTCTGGGCCAGATTAAGTTCATGCACTGCCAATTTGAAAGTTTACTTAAGATATAGTAACCCTGGGGTTTTTTGGGGGTTTTGTTTTTAATACATGGGCTGCATGATCATTGTATACAATATTAAAAGTAGATAAAAACGATATATATAGAAAAAATATCTAAATAACAAACTAGAGATTCAATATTTTGATGAATTTTCTTCAGTTTTTTTTTCCATGTAACTTACGTAGTTGTTGTATTACTACACATTGCTTCCACAATGACTTAACAAAGGTATTAATTCCAGATATTATAACATATTTAATATAAACATTTATTTTAATATCTGTATCATAATATATTTTGTAGGTAGGTCATAGTTTACTACCCT
Source organism: Physeter macrocephalus (assembly GCF_002837175.3). Lineage (NCBI taxonomy): Eukaryota > Metazoa > Chordata > Mammalia > Artiodactyla > Physeteridae > Physeter > Physeter macrocephalus. The sequence continues at coordinate 81,766,774 of NC_041218.1, forward strand.
CCTCTTATTGGCATTTAAATTTTTTTTCAGTCTTCTAAATACCATGGTGAACCTCTTCTCGCTTTAATTTTAAAATTTTTATTTTCATTTGTATATTTTTCCAAAAGTAAAATAATCAAGTTAAAGTATATGGACATTTTTAAAGTGCTTTCTAATTCCCAAATTATTCTTTAAAATTTATGTTCTTCCCAAGAATTGACAGGATTGTCTCTTTCCTAAAATACCTTTGCCAAAAATAAAAATTATTTTTGTAATCTTTGCTTATTTGCTAAAAGACAATCATATATTTATGTCGCATGATTATAACAACACTTGAATGACAAAGCTGTGCTAAAACAAAGCTTGGTATAAATAAAATGTTAGTTGTTTTGGCCTCATTGCTTCCCAGATGGTATCTATGAAAAAATCTTGAAATGTAAAGAAACCATATGAATGGATTCCAATACTTCTTATAGAACATATGCTGCTTTCTATTGACATATTTATATTTAGGTCGATAAAATTCCCCAGTGGTGTCTAATCATGAATGTGACAAACACATTTATAAAAAGAAGTGCTTAAAAATAATAGCTGTACTTTCACAGTTTAGGATAAAAAACACTGATGCTTTGTGAAATTATAAGATGGCAAATACAAAATAACTATGTTTTGGACATAGAAGACTTAAAATGCACGTGGAAAGATCAAGTGAATTGTTCTATTATTTTACTTTTTGGGGACTTCTGATTTGCTCTTTGACTGAGCTCACTTTACCAGGTCTCACTGGGGCAAAATATTTTAGAGTAAATTGTTCATGTTCTGGAATTTCTCATTCTAGCCAAGATAAAATTTTCCCTTTCATTGTTATATACCTTGGGAGTTAACAGGCATTCGTAGCTGAATGATTAAACCATGACAGGTATGAGATATCTGCATAAACTCAAATTAAGCTCCTATTAAAAACATAATCTGCATGAAGTATGAACACATATGCTTTCTGTTTTCCTTGGTTTATACCATTAATTTTAATGATGACAAAAAGCAGATGAATTATGTCACTGATGTTTGTTTGAGGAACCCAGATAAATTCAGATCCCTTAAATTTAGAGGGCAAATCCTATTTAATCCAACTGTAAGAAGTGTATGTTGTTACTGGGTTGACAATGAATAAAGTGATACTAATTTCTCACAAACTTGGAAACAAAGTAATTTCATATATTTTTCTGCAAATAAAGTTAGAATTATGTTAGTTTTTTTCTACTTGTCTTTACAGTATTAGAGTATAATGTGGGGACTATATTAAATACAGTGTTATCTGTCATGGTCAATTCAGTTAAGATTAATTCAGGACCTAACATACGCTTGAAATACAAGGAAAACGCAGTTGATTTAAGAGATTTTATTATAACACTTTATGTATGATGTGTATTTATAAAGTAACATGGTGTGCAAATCAAACACAAAAAATAAGGTTTTTAGAATCCCTCCATTTATTACTGGTCATGGAAATTGTTTTTACCTGGCTCTGCTATATACTATGTGACCTTAGGCAAGTCATTTCTTCTCAGTCTTTGTTACTTCCTCTGTAAAATTAGTGTTATCACACTATGTACTTCAAGGGGTATTGTAATGATAAAAAAGTAAATACCTATAAAGCAGTTAGGAGAGTGTGCTTGGCTAATATTTACTTAACACATATTAGCTATTACATCATCATAGATAATGAGTTATCAACATGCTATCATAATAAAGATGTACCACTAATAGTGAATTTAGGATAATTAAAATTATAATGAACTAAATTTCTATATGGTTTAAGTATGCTATGTTAATTTGCATATCTCATTGAATCCTTGAGGCAATTATGTGGAGCATTTTCATTTCAATTATGTGGAGTATTTTCATAGATAAGAATGTTGACACATCAAAGAAATTTTTGAAACTTGTTTTAGAGCTTACAATCAATAATTGGCACAAGGGGTTATAGAATCTAGATTTTATGATTATTAATAATATTTTGACCACATCTACCTTCAAATTCAAATAACAGCAACAAAAAATCTGGGTCGCAGAAAAGCCATATAATCTCTGGAGACAAATTTTATAGGTAGGATTTCCGCCTTACTAAAGCAATGCTTGAACAGACTATAGAAATTGAAATCAATGATTTTAACCGTTCCTACTTACATTTAATCTAGAGATAAACTTTATAGAACTGTTGTGTACCCTGATGATATTATCCTTCTTTCTATTTTGGATCCTCAGAATTCCTCAGGAACAGAAATTATATTCAGTGAAAAAAGTCTGCATAGATGTAACTAGAAAGGGATCCCATATCATGAATATTAAATTGGACTATATTTTATATAACTGGAATATTTTTATTTAATAGATAAAATACATTTTTGTCAAAGCAATTATCATATAATTGGCTTTTGCTGAGAAAAATTTACTTTCCAAAGTGTATATTTGAAATGTATTGGCAATTATTGAATAAGCATAATTATAATTATTGACTCTAAACATTTTAGCATCAAATGACTATATTTGGGATTTAAAACCAAATCTTGTAATTATTGTACAGCTAAAACTACTCAAAAATATTAATTATCAATAATATGAGAAGGTATTAGTATACTCAATTCTAAAAATCCTTACAAGTATATAGCTTTTCCTTGAGCTTATCTTTCACTGAGATTCTTTTTCAATTAGCAGTCAGTCATTTACTTGCAGCAATGTTTTATTAGATTGTAGAGAAAAATAAAATTCTAATGTAGTATGGCTGCAATCATAGTGAAATCAAAGACAGGACTAATATATTATAATCAGGGCAGAAAATTATACTTGCTTTATTCACATAGCACTACTTTTTAAATTTCCCAGCCCTCAGTGACAGATACCAGGGTTACATTTCTTTTGTATCTTCCCACAATGTATATTGTTAAGTAACTCTTTCTGACAGGCTAATTTTTATGAAGTTTATTATTCGTAATTGCTCTTATATTCTTTTGAAGAGCCAAGGCCTCTTAATAGCTCTCAATTTTGAAATAACCATGGAAAATGGAAGATTTCATACAGACCAGGAAACCAAGTTTGAATGATTAGAATAGCAGGGGGATTGGGGCTGAAGTTCAATAGCTGAATTTATAAAAATAAATGAATACCAAATAATAGTATGTAGAGAATGAAAACGAAAATGGGTTTTAAAAGTCTGGATAATCCCTGTATTATGTTCAAGGACAGAGCCAAAGAAGAACAGAAGCAAATGTCCATATTCAGAGGGATAGGATGAGAGAATCATACCAAGTTAGAAATGGAAAGGTCTTTGTAGAATAGCTGATTTGAAAACTCTTGCCATGACTACGTAAAGTCAATAAACCCTAAAGATTGCTTATAAAACATATGTATGCTTAGCTTCAATTTTCTGGAACAAAGAATCCATAGCTTCACTGGAATATTAAAGGGAATTCTGATGCAACTGAAGTTAAGAAACATGAAATACAAAGAAGCTAAATGACTTGACCATCATAACACACAACATAAAAAAAATTCCTTTAAACTGCCGTAATGTGTAAGAAGAGCTAATTCTCCCCTCCCCAGGCTATGGCAATAGGTCTTTTCCTGTCACAAGGCTCATGTATCTTTAAATCATCCTATGCGTCACTGTCAGATTCATCATAATATTGCACCTCTTTGATGCTATTGTTCTCCAGCTAAAATTATCACTGTGTCATGAATGCATGCTAAATTGCTTATTCTGGCACAGAAAACTATCCACAGTTTGATTTCAAATTTATTTATCCACCTTATCTGTTAATATATGTATACAGTTTTCATTGTCTAAACTCAGTTTTATGTTACTTATCATATGAATTATTTCTATTTTGAGGGGATTTTGTTCATGCTGTTTCCTCTAGATGGACTAACCTGCATCTGTGCTTTCCTCTGCCCTCTCTCTATGAGCTCCTCTGGCCCTCTGCACCCATACCAATGAACACACAAACACACACATGCGTACTCCCAGATACACTCACCTCCCATCAAAATACATTTTTAAAGGACTAAATCAAATAAAACTTTTCTTTATATGCTGAAACATAAAATTATCTATTCCCACTTTGAACTCCTGTAGTTTCCAGTTTCTACTATCATAGGGTACATCTCACGCAGTTTTTTTTTTTCACGTAATATTTATGGTAAGCCCACTTTTTTGTATAGTGGTTAAAAAACATGGATTTGGAAAGAGTTCTGTTATCAAATTCTTACTCCATCATTTATTGTCTTTATGACTTTGAGTATTAAATGGAAAATGTCTCTGCTTCTCATCTGTAAAACTGGCACAATAATAGTACGGTTGTTTGAAGAGTAAGTGAAAAAACATAGATGAACCCTTAGGACATTATTAACACTTAGTATGTGTTCAATGTTAAGTGAAATAGCTACCAAATACTTCATAAACATTGTAATAGCATATGTATGTAATATTATTATGTAATTTTTATTGTAATTTCTTGCTCATTGAATTAAATAATTAAACCTTTCACGTTCATTTTCCAAACATAATTCTTACAGTCACAGATCAATATATATTTACTGTACATATTAATATTTATATAGTGTTTCAGAAAACATATAAATTAGAAAGTTTCTAAAATAAATATAGAAGCGCAAATCCCAATAAGAAATTATATATATTTTATAAGTAGAAAATTGTATTTGGCAAAAGCCCAAAGAGCTTCTCCAGTTTGATGTTCCACTAGCCAACATCCCAGAGATACATGGAGTAATTTCTGTAAGTAAAAAATGGTCAGGTAAAAGTTATCCTGGAATTATGGAGCTATTACATTGATAAGAAAGGTTTTTGAATTTCTACAAAGGACAATTTTGATAACTTTTCCCTCAATAAAATGGCTCTTTTGAAAGGAGTAATATTTATTAACAAGCTTAATATTAATAATAACTGATGAACTACAAGGTCCAATGAAAATTAAAGCGGAACAGGGATGTAAAAGCAAAGGGATTGTAACGTTATGCTCTTTGTCATTAAATTTTATTTTTTATCTTTTATAGTAAGAGTAAACTCGTATTTGAAGTGTATAACAAGTATCAATAATCTATTAATAGTGACACATACAACACTAAAAAGTTAAAGACTATCATGTTTCTTAAAACTCACTTTAAAGCTAGGTTTAATATTTGAATTTTGTAGTCTGGCCTCTACTGCCCAGTTGTGTTCATATCTGTGTCATATCCTTGAAGTATTAGCTCCTAGAGTCCAGGGCAATGCCCTTGCTATTCCTTGGATATAGTTTTTCTCTAGTGCCTCTTCTCCTCAGTCACACGGTCACTCATTTATTCATTCTTTCTTTCATTGAGCTTTAACTCAGTGAAAAGTTCTATCTTAGTATTTGGGAGAAATATATAATGAATCAGATTTTTCCCTCGCCTCAAAAGTATTTAATAGGAAGAAAAGAAAAACGTGCATTATTGAATAGCAAGTTTGAAGGTAACACATGGCACAAAGAGATTATGAATAGATTTCTATACAAGTTCCAGGGAGGAAATAGTTTTTTCTTCTGGGGAAAATTAATGAACATTTAATGGAGTGGTATTATGACTTAAGCTTTAAACAATGAGTAAAATTTTTGCCTGCACAGATTAGGGAAAAGTAATTTGAATGGAAGAAGGATGGCATATAAAAAAAATACAAGACATGTATTTGTTCATCTGTCCTGCCATTAAAAGTTACTTAGGGTAATCCCTCGCTAATAAAAATAAAAAACTAGTGATTTTACTATAATCTTTCCTTGTAGATTTCATGAACTTTTTCTACTATGATTGTGGTCTGAGGACAAATTTTCTTTCCCTAGAGGGCCTCTAATTTTCAGTTCTACTCTTTGCTGCTAAGGAAATAGGATCTAGCACTGTGTTGTCCAATAGAACTTCTGTGACAGTGGAAATGTTTGCATCTGTGCAATATTGTATTCACAAGTCTCATGTGACTATTAAACACTTAAAATGTAGCTAGTGTGACTGAGGAATAGGATTTTTAATTTTAATTAATTTAAATTGCTGCATGTAGCTCATGGCTATTAGAACTGCACAGCATAGATCTAGAGTCACTTTTTTAAGAGAAGTAAATCCGGATGAATTTTATCCACAAGTGGATCTCCTTTGGGTAAAATACAGTATGTCACAGTATTTCCTATGAGATCCTATTATGTCCCTTCATTGCAGAAGCCAGTAGTTTTACCCAGTATTGTCATGGCTTGTGTACTATTGTTAATTAGGATATGCACAAAGGAAACTAATAAATTATATCTCCAGGAAGTTCTGAAGACTTCTCCTAGGAAGTAACTTTAGAATTTAGTCTTAAAGGAAAGGAAGTTCACCCTGGGATTGAGGACGGGTGAGCTGGGGATAGTTCAGGCAGAGATGAGAAAAATATGGTGTGACCAAGGAATACTTGATAATTCATTAGAACTGGCAAACAAAGTATCTTTGTAAAGAGCAGGAGAGGAGAATGAGCAATTTGAAAAAATTTAATAATGTATGTTTTAAAATACTGTCCAAGTATTGGGTTTGATTAAGTTTATATAGTTTCGCACCCAAAATGGTTATTCTATCGCATATACATAGGATTTTCTTTTCATTTCATTTCTTTTTTACAAACATCATTTATGTTTTAATCATTAAATAAAACAACTAAAATTGCAGCTTTGTTCCCTAAATTTATTACTTGGACAAGATTGAGATTTAGGAAATTTATTGCCATGATGTCACCACTGGTTTATAATTTATAAAACTTTGGATTAGACATTAGCACAGTTATTATTTCCTCTAATGTCTTACCTCACCATAGTCTAATAACATTCAGGAAATCCAGAAGACAACGGGGAAAGAGTGGTCTTGAAAGCTAAAAATAGTTGCTGAAAACTGATGCAATCATGTAATAAAATATGGCACAATAATTTATATGATATGCTCACAGTATCTGCTAAAGCAATTAGAATCCATGCAGCTAGATTTCTGTTCATGTATTACTAAAAATGAAAAGTATTTCAGCCCAAGTAAGAATATAAGCTATGTGGTTTAATTGTATACATTGGTCTTAAGAGTTTTGGTCTTATTACTTGCATATGTGATCTGTTTAACACTCTTTAAAACAGAAAATCATTGAGTAGCAATTGGATTTCAAAAAGTCTTCCAAGTACAGCCAGACAGTTGTCTGCATGATATGCTACGTATGACAACATAGAATGTACAATTATATTAACACAGACTTCTTTTCCAAGGGGTCAGTATTTTCACACATCTAATAGGTCTCGTGCACAAGATAACAGAAACAGCAATATTGGTGTCTCTCAATCACATTAAGTTCATCAGATGTATTAAAAGGGTAGCCCTTTTTAATTGAGAATTTTTATACGTATTATATATTTTTTTAACATCTTCATTGGAGTATAATTGCTTTACAATGGTGTGTTAGTTTCTGTTGTATAACAAAGTGAATCAGCTATACATATACATATATCCCCATATCCCCTCCCTCTTGCCTCTCCCTCCCACCCTCCCTATCCCACCCCTCTAGGTGGTCACAAAGCACCGAGCTGATCTCCCTGTGCTATGTGACTGCTTCCCACTAGCTATCTATTTTCCATTTGGTAGTGTATATATGTCCATGCCACTCTCTCTCTTCCTCCCAGCTTACCCTTCCCCCACCCCATGTCCTCAAGTCCATTCTCTACAGCTGCGTCTTTATTCCTGTCCTCCCCCTAGGTGCTTCAGAACCTTTTTTTTTTTTTTAGATTTCATATATATGTGTTAGCATATGGTATTTGTTTTTCTCTTTCTGACTTACTTCACTCTGTATGACAGTCTGTAGGTCCATCCACCTCACTACAAATAACTCAGTTTTGTTTCTTTTTATGGCTGAGTAATATTCCATTGTATATATGTGCCACATTTTCTTTATCCATTCATCTGTCGATGGATGCTTAGGTTGCTTCCTATACACATTATATCTAACGATTTTTTTTTTTGTCAGAAAAGCTTTTGAACTGGACTGTGGTCTAGCTATAGAAATGAACAGTTTTCAGTGCATTTTGGGAGTCCAAAGTATTTACATATTTTTAAACATATGTCTTAATTTCTACTGATGAATATATAGGCAGGCATTTCCACTGTAGCATGAGAGATATTAATCAGTATAGGAAAGAATGATCTTATTTTGATAACTATAAACAATGAAAAAATAAATTAATGAATATTTTTGAGGGCATACTAAGTATTGTTTTATATACATTATTGCAGTAAATATTCCCAATCAACCCTATGAGATTTTCCTATCCTCCTTTTATAGATGACTGAGTTCCAGAAGGGTTTAGGGATTGCCTGAGGCCCAGATAATAAAAGGTACAGCCAGGGATAATATCCATTTCTGTCTGATTTCAACAGCCTTAGACTCCATTACTATGTGTAACAGGTATGAATTTTACACTACAAACATTTGTATGTAAGAAATATCTTTTAGTTCCCTATTCAGAAAGCAAATTAGATTTATTCCAGGCCCCATAGCACTAGGCTGGAAAGGAAATTCAATCTTTTACCCTTCAGTAGAATCCTGTAAGAATATAGAATAATTACACTGTAGAAACCCAGAAATTTGGACAAGAGTTCCATTTAAAGGAAAAAAGGCAGAAAGGAAAAAGGCCAGCTTTGAACACATTACCTGACACCGTGACAAAGGATAGTTTTTCATCTTCTCTTAAACTGTAACTGACATGCTTAACCTCTCTTCCTATGAAGTTTAATCCTTTACCTTGTAAATCAAATGTTAAACACGAGGTTGCAAGTACTTCTCATATACCTTGGCATTGTCTTACTAACGTGGATACATGATCCCAGACATCAAGTGTCTCACACTTTGACAGATAGCTCCTCTATCTCTGTCAGTATTTGTAAAATGTCTTATGAGGACAAGAAATTTATACTAATATTTATAACAGTATTTTCAGCCACACCACCACTTCTCCCTGATGCTTCCTCTAACCTGTGAGGACTAATCACGTAGACAAATTTTAATATTTTCTATCATTGTGGCAGTAGAGTGTATATCATCTACTGAGCATATTTATTTTGGATTTTTCCTAATTTTTGTCAAAATATACCTAAATATTTCTTAAGATTTCTTCTATGCTTCTTCTTAGTATATGGCAATAAATTTCATATTATAATTTTAATATTCAAGTGTCTATGACAAATGTGTTTTTGTAAATAAGTTTATAATTTGGTGACTTATGTAACTGTTTTTTAAGTAATATTTCTTTCAAGTTCTAGTAGGAAAGTTTACAATAGTAACGACTTGTGTTAAATTTTCATGTTCTTGTTGTAGTAGCAATATGAGCAGTATTAATAGAATAAAAAGTGTCTGTTTTTTATTTTGCTGCTTTAAAAATACTTTATTTCAATTCTTTAATCCTCACAATAAACATTTGAGATTAAATATCCATATCAACATTAACTTTTAGAAACCGAAGGCTCAGAGATATTAATTGGCCACCAAAGAACCAGAGCTAATCATTGGCCCAACTAGGCCTCACTCCTGACTCACTGCCCTTCCTACTACAACTTAGCACAATTCTGAGAAACCCCATAAATTTTTCATAGTGCAAATTTTAGAATTCAGCTAAAGAACCATCATTGCTAGGGGATAGCTATTTACCAAGTACAGAATCAATGCAAGGAAAAAGGAGACTTGGTAATTCTTACTTACAGTAATAAAAAATGGAAAACATTTTTGGTTTGCTTCCTTTTTCACTCTTCTTCCCTAACCCAAATGAGTTTTAAGAGTCATAATTTGAAACTCTGCCATTAGCTCCATCAGAGATATTAAGTGTTAACTAAAGTGACCCATATTGGCCATAAAATGAACACCATTTACTATCCTAAGAATATAGAAAATGCTTTTATGTGAATAGTAGAGAAATTGCCAAAACAGGTATTTTATTTCAGTCTGTGGACAAGTTAATGTGCTACTGGAAAATGCATACATATTCTGACCTAATTAATTTCCAGAGCACTTGGTTCTGAAAAGAATGCTCAGAAATACCCCAGTTTACTCCACTGTCATATAGAAGCCTCACATTCTGAGGACAGTGTCTTAGGCATGAGTTAGTTTTCTCCTTATTAAGGATTTTGTTGCAGTGCTTTCTGGCATACTTTCTACCATAGTCACATGTTCACTTAAGTTTCTGGGTGCTCGAGCCTCAACTGAGCAGACTTACCTGTGATAAAAATGTGTCACCTCTGTGCTTGTTGTCCTAAGGACACTATCTCCAGGCACACCCATCCTAATAAACAGTTTGATATTTCCCACTTAGAGAAATTGATAAGGATAGTTTCAGGTACCTTCCACCTTCCAAGGTGAGTAATTTTAAAATGCTTGAGGAGCTTGTAAGCATCAAAGTTGTAGGAATGACAGAGTGGAGGACGTTGACTGCTATGACTATTTCCTTCTGGAAAGTACATACAGAAAAGTGAGATAGCATATCTTCTTGCAGACATCTAATGTAGTGAGTTGTTATTTTTTCTCTATGTGAAGGAAGTAAAGGAGTTATTTGTTTAAATTTAACATTCTTTCAAGAGCCATTAGGGTAGCTCTTAGCATACCTATGTGATAAAATGATCACTCATCATAGCATGCTTGTCCTTTAGAGTTCACTTATACACTGTTACTTGCACCATGCTAAATGCTACTAAAAATCACCAAGCTAAATAGATATTTGTCTAGTAATAGGAAGGTTTTATCCCCCTTAAGTTATTCTGTCATCTCTAAAGTTTACACAAATAATAATACACCTTGATAGTGCAGAAGAATACTCAACCTCTCTCTGATTAACTGGCATGTTAAAAATACTTTTTATTATAAATAAATTGAATTCTTCTTTTTCTTTTCTACAGGACAACATTTTTAAGCTGGAAGACTCACATTTTGAAAATGGCCGTGGGAAGAGCCCATATGACCCTAAACTGCTGACGGCATCTCTTTTAATAGGTACTCAGTCAACAGTCAGCTAAACAGTGAATTTTCTATAGATAATAGCCAGATTGCATGTTCCTTGTTATATACCAAGATTTTTCATTATTAATCATAAAATATTTTAGGAGTATGTCAGTTGAGGTATTTTCAAATATTTTGAAAATGAAGAAGAAACACTAAATGCTGATTTGATTATTGTACTATCTAGTCTATGATTCTTTTTAATCAGAACGGTTTAATAGTATCTTTAAAATTGGCTGCTCAATCACTATACAACCCCCTAGACCTTTACAATTTTTGTTTTGTAAAAATATGGTTTTGATTTTCATTTTTTGGGAAGAGGCGTTTCAAGGGAGAATTTTGACAGGTCAGAAGGAAAGAATGAGATTCACTCTAGGTTGTTAATTGTAGTCCCAAGATTTGTCACACTCTCAGCATTTGGTCAGCTTAATCAGCACAATCCAACTAAATGGTAGTACAATTGACAGAGACCCCTTGTGTCACCGTGAGTTGACAAAGTCCTTCTGTATTCATCTTTTCGGACTTTAGGGCTTCTTCTTCTTTTTTTAATCTAACAAAACATTTTATGTATTTCCTGTGCCCTTTTCTTTAGCCATCTTCCTTTCTAGTTTTCTTCTTTTACTTCAACATTGCAGATGGGTGGTGAATGCTTAGCCATAGTTCAAAAGGATAGAAAGAGGAAGATAGAAGTAGGCAGAAGGAGAAAACTTTAGTTTGTTTCAAAAAATAGAGAATTCTTTCCACATTCTTTTAACCACTTCTGGCCTGGGATTAAATAATACACAAAAAGTGATATATCATTAAACAATTTTTCTTTTTCTTTTTTTGTTTTCTTGTTTTAACTTTTGAGTATGCCAACAACCTTTTGAGTATGTCAACAACCTACAGAAGATTCTGGGTCATTACCTTACTCCTGAATATATGTTTTTATATAATCATGTAGAAATTATGTAGCTTTTTGTTTTCTTTTTCCTTTTGTTTTCTTTTTTATAAAATATAGAAAGTAATTATTTGATAACACAAATAAATAATAAGTGAAACTTTTCAGGTGTAAACATTCTAATAGAATTTTGAATAATACATCTAGATTTTTAAAAGGTAAATTTAGGCTATTATTTGACATATAATAATTTCATAAAGTTTAGCCTTTTTATTTAAAAAAAGTCTTTTTTCTATTCAACGAAGTAAGACTCTAGTCATACTGACTACAGCATTAACTTGAAAATATAGTTTTTCCAGTATTCTCTAGTGTTTATCGCTGTTTCACTGATCCTTTTACTATTAAGAATAAAACCATTACAGCATGAATTATCTCCTCTATTGCTTTGGAAATGTAGACAATTTTAGTCCATTTGATCCATTTATGGAGCACTGTAACAAAAGTTTAAGACCTGAAGGAATGCAGCAAATGTAACACACTTATAATTTTCCTATTCGCAGATAGCCTAGTGATTACGTGTGGATGACTTCCTTAAGTGCACACACAGAAATTTGAAAACTGTCTTAAACAAAGGGGAGGAGTCCTATCTTGTTTGAACCTGCAGGCTATACTTATTTAAATTACATACTGAACAAAAAAAGATAGATATTCCTCAAAAAAGCAGTATGTAAAAGGGTGCCTAGAGCAGCTTTATTTTGTGGTATGTTTCTCAGTAGGGATTTGCTTATTTATTTTAATATTCCACTGAGAAAGAATGATGACAGCTAAGTATTACATAGTTCATATGGCATGCAACCACACAATGTCCACAAAGAATATGAAACGCCGCAGTTTTGGTTTTATGTTAGAACTTCCTTGAAACAGTTGTATAGGTTTGTGAAAAGGAAAAGAGAATGAGGGAAGTTTCACGAGTAAAGGAGAGGATGTATGGCTAGAAAAGAACGGTAGGCATTTCAGAGAAACAGCTTCTAAATGAAAGCCCAGATCTCACCTAGCCAGTACTGTAAAGTAATTGAATAATTTTCAGAGATATTTAGTGCTTATTGACAAAGGAGATTATTAAAGCCAACAAGTTAATTTCTGGATCAGTTGAGTAGCAAGATACAGAAAAATGAGCAGGCCATACTAGACCTGGTAAAATCCCTCAAAATATTTGCAACACTATTTTAATTCAAAAGCTGTGACGTCCTTTATTGAGGTTACTTGCTTCTTTATAACTATGCTATAATTCTGCTATGCCTCAGGAAAGAACATAATTTAACGTTAGAATATGCTCTCACTTGGTATTAAAGGTACTCCCCAAATTAATTAACTGTAATTGAGAACATTATTTGAACCTCTCTGAGCCTCAGTTTCTGTGTATGTAAAATGGCATGGCTATGCAAATTCCAAGTTTGTTGTGAGAAATAAGACAATGTAATAGCATACTATATTTGGGTACGTACATATTTCTGGCATATATTTGGAAGTAGAAACTGAAAAAAGGGGAACTGGTAATAGTGGTTGCCTGTAGGGAGGCTAGGAGAGAGATTTGGTAATGTATAAATTTTACATTTTTAATTTTGTATCATTTACAACTACTCAAAAAATGTTAGTTTTAAAAGGACAGTATTAACAAAGCCACTACATTTATTGTTATAGAAAAGGTTGCTTAACAAATGTGAAAATGTAAAAGTATTGCCATACCCTTCCACTCTCAAGAAGTAGCTTTCATCCATGCCATGTTGGGGGTGTGTGTGTGTGTGTGTGTGTGTGTGTGTGTGTGTGTGTGTGTGTGTGTGTGTGTGTGAGACATATTTTTTCCCTCTGTTTCTAATTACTCTGCTATGCTGTGAGTGGAATTTGCTTAAGGTGTTAACAACATAATGGCTTGGTCTTTAGGTTTGTTTGATTTTTGCTCATATCCATGATACACTTTACACCTGTGTTAGTAATGCTGTGATTTCATCAGGAAATATTTTTTTTTCACCTTCTGTTTCTTCTCACCACACCCTTTTTAGGAATTGTAATCCAATACATTAACTGATCTAAGCCACGTTTTTACTTCATTTTGAGCTGTGAACAGAAAGTACAGAGTACATATGAACTTTTGTTTTTAACACATGCTTCTCAGGTAACACTGCCATGGTGGAAATGCAGTTCACTAAATTTTTTGTTCATCTCAGTAAAGAATGCTTTCCTTAGAGACAATTAAGAATGGCAGTGTACTCAAATATGAAAGAGCAACTTTCATATTTGACAATTTCTAGCTTGTTAGTTACATCTGTCAGTACTAATTTATCCCAGTCTGATATATTATTTTTGAGACATCAAACTGCCTGTATGGTATTTTTGTAGAAAGTCTTAACAACTTTATTGGACAGAGTATCCACAACTACTTTTTGATGTGTATAACAATTCCTTGAGTATATTCTACCATCAATTTAATAAAATTGGACAGATATATTTTCTTTCACTAGTAACTTAGTATATATGGGAAAGCCCAAAAGTATGTATCTTAGCCATAATGCAATATGAATCATTGTAAGCTAACATTTACCTATACTTAGGGTCATAAAATTGGAAAATTAACACACATAATTTGATAACTTCATAAATGACCTCGAACATACAAAAGAAGTTTGGCAAGTGGGCTTTTTTAAAAAAATAAAAAATACATTTGTTCTCCAAATATAAGTCAACTAAGGTATGTAAATTGCTTAAACGCAGATATATATATATATATATTTAAAATAAATTTATTTTATTAATTTATTTCTGGCTGCGTTGGGTCTTCGTTCCTGCGCGCGGGCGTTCTCTAATCATGGCGAGTGAGGGCTATTCTTCGTTGCGGTGCGCGGGCTTCTTATTGCAGTGGCTTCTCTTGTTGCGGAGCACAGGCTCTTGGCGTGCAGTCTTGTTGCGGAGCACAGGCTCTAGGCGTGCAGGCTTCAGTAGTTGTGGCACATGGGCTCAGTAGTTGTGGCTTACGGGCTCTAGAGTGCAGGCTCAGTAGTTGTGGCGCATGGGCTTAGTTGCTCCGTGGCATGTGGGATCTTCCCGGACCAGGGCTCGAACCTGTGTCCCCTGCATTGGCAGGAGGATTCTTAACCATTGTGCCACCAGGGAAGCCCTAAACTCAGAAATTGTCAGATCATTTCAGATAGCCAAAGAATGTAATAAGTCTTTAATACAGGGTAGAATACACAATTACATTAAATGAAGTATAGTCTGAGTTGATATTATATATCTGCTTAAAGAGAATGCAAGAGTAGGATATTCTACCACCTATACAGTTGGGCCAAATAAAAAATATGTCATACAATTTCTGGAGGAGTCATCCTTGATAAGAATCCTATAGATATCTGAGCAGAAAATCTGATCTAAGGCCTGGTGTAAAGGAACAGTTAGTGATATTGAGCATTGACAACATGAGAATGTGCCCTCATGCCCACCTAATCATCTAGTGCCCTCCAGCTCATAGATATCATGTTGACTCTTGCTAAAAATAATATTTGAGTAGGAGGTAATTTCCTATGACTGGAGGCAACTGGTGCCTTAACTACAACCTTCCTTTGGTTTCTAAGTCAACTCTTTATAAATTTTGTCTTTAGTAATAAATTCAGTCACTAGCTCTTCTACTGATGAACTCTTCTAACTCTTCTACATTCTCTGAGTGACCTACTTATCTGCTGTCAAAAGAGAAAGAAAGTCAGTCTTTCTGCCTTTGCCTTCATTTATATTGTTTTTTGCCTTCCTCATGTGGGAATGGATCAAAAAAGAGTCATAAGTTATAAAACAGCTAAACAAATGAATATGAGAAACAAATACCTGTCAATATCCAAATAATGTTTATTTGGTTACAGTTTTCATTATTTCAACTGTATCTGGAATAGAGTTTACATATATTAGCAACCGTGATTATGAATTTTACTCACACTGAAAAAGCTAAATGAAAAAAACAATTAACTGATGATATTCTTTACTCTTCCATTTCTGATTACACTTACTGTTAGGCATGGTCTGGCTACAGTCTGATATGAAATTGCTCAGTTTTCACCTTTTGGTTGTTCTGTTTTCACCTTTCATGATTTTCATCACCTAACGTGGTTGAGGGGGCAATGAGGTTCAACTAGTAATTTAATACTTTTGATTTTTCAAGGTAAAGAGGATACACGTCACCCTATGACAGACAGGTGTTCCAACATGAAAGTATTTGAAATTGACATGAACATTTTAGGCTGCTTTCACAACACGTTTTTAACTAACATTCTCTCATTCACCTGAAGTTTAAAAATTCATCACTTCTATCAGTCAATTATTTGTAAAAAGATAAGGTGTCAACCTTAATAAAAATGTTACAGTGATTGAATATAGGTTAAAATTAAGTAGACCATATGCATTAAAATGTTTCAAAGTACCTTTGAAACTTATAGATAGCTTGTTCATAGTGTTTTTGTGCCTTTCGAAAAGGGTTATTTCTTTACCTTGTGGGCATATAGAACATTATTGTAGCATACTATGGTGAGAACAACTCAGATTTGAGCAACGTGATATTTAATTAAGTAAAGAGAAGACAAGATACTTTTGAATCCCAAAGATGCCATAATATGGCAATTTATGGTGTCATATGAGTACCATCCATTTAGCTAGTAATTTGTACTTAATACATTGTCACACCATCACTTTTATTTTTCTTGATTCACAACAATTGAAAATAAGTGATCAATTTTTAAAAACTCAGTCTCTAAGATAAGGTGTCTTTCTATTAATATTTAAAGTTATAACTTGGCGTTTCTCAGTGATTCTGTCTATGTAGCTATTCTGCACTGCTTTGGAAGTTTTCCAAAGCCTGGTACCTTCAAACCCATCAGAGAACCAGAGGAATTAATTTAGTTTGGACCACTGAAAATGTCTATTTTCGTTTCAAAGCCCTTTATTTGCAAGTGAGAATTGTGGGTGTGAATAAAGATATCACATAAAGGATCAGACTAATTAGACTTTCCCAAAGGTATTGATAACTGAAGATGCACAGAAAGTTTATGATTGATACACAAGAAAGTCCTTTGGAAATTATAGTGGTATATAAATGTTTTAAGTTATAATTTATGTATGCCTACTTTGTTTCCTGAATATTTTTCAAGTCAGTGAATTCAGAAACATTAGCGTATCCAAATAATCAACAAGATAATAGTAGGTTTTACTGTCATTATGGTAGATTATTTGGAGAAAATGTTACATTTATTGTTGTTTTGTTTTGCTGATAATTCACAGTAAGCAAGCAGGCAATAATGCATTTTCTGAATGGAATAATATGAGGCACTTTTTGTTTAAAGGAAAGAAAATGTAATTTTTACGAACTTCAGTTTATTGAACAGTGGTATGGTATATATTTAGTATAAGAGGCTTGGGTTAAACAGGCCTGGGTTTGAACTTTCACCTTGACTTGCCTAGTCATTAGCTGAGCAACCTTGGGTTTCTTGAGCTGTAAAATAGGGTTAACATTTACGTCATGGGGTTGTTGACAGAACTAAATGAGATAATTTGAAAGTGTCAAGCCAGCACCTGACTACTTTGCAAGCACAAATGGTATTCAATAAATATTAACTTCTTTTTCTCCTTATTTCTTTTTCCTTTCTATTCCAACCTTCTGATTATGATTCTCCCATTATTAAACTCTGACCTAGAGTTAATTCAACTTAAGTAGAAATGAGTCAAAGCACAACAGAATCTTGAGCTGTAGTGATTATGGCCTGTGTTTATCAAAATACACCGTTTTTCAAACACATTTCTGTTATATCTGAAACTATGTGGTGGACTTGTTTTTGGATTGTATGATAGCTCATACCAAGTTAGAACATTTTTCCCACTTGATATACTAAAAAATGAAAGGCAAGAAAAATTTTTGGCAAGGAAAATATTAGTCTTCTCTAAATTATAGCAAAATCTTATTAAGTTAGAGCCCACTAAAAAGGAAGTATATTAGAAATTTAATTTCCATTAAAATCAAAACTATAAGCAAGATTTTGCAATGAGACTTCACCCTAAAAAATAAAGATATTAGAACCATTGTAGTTTGAAACATATAAAAGCAGGCAATGTGATGCATATAATTTGTGTTTTGTACTTTGTCTTTGGTCATAATAGGAAATATAAAAGTTCATGTTTTAGTAATGTGCACTGAATCATACTTTACTCAGTTTTTCAAAGTTAGTGCTAAATGAGTAGTGAGATACTCCCTTCAGCAAAGACACAGGATAAACATAAGTAAGCTTTGCATAATGATGCAGAGAGCATTAGCGTGGTCTTAACATGAAACTTGTATTTTGTGTGTTTTGTTTCTCTTGCCTTAATTGAATTAAAGTATGTGTATGTGGTTTTATTTTGTCACAACACAGATGGAGAATTATACTCTGGAACGGCAGCTGATTTTATGGGGCGAGACTTTGCTATCTTCCGAACTCTTGGGCACCACCACCCAATCAGGACAGAGCAGCACGATTCCAGGTGGCTCAATGGTAGGTGGTGCGTGCCAGAGTGTAGGCACAAAACACAGTTATCTATAGTAAGTCAGTGGAGAGCTTTCCTTGTACGGTGCAAACAGCATGAGTTGAGATCTAGTGTGCAGATAAACTCATGGTGGTGACTTCATGGCTGTGTGTGTGAGAAAGTGGGGCAGAAAGAGAAAAGAGAGATTAAAAATTTAAGAAAATATTTGCTTTGTGCCAAAACTAGTTTCTCAGTAGTTAACTGTGGAAAGAAATAGATCTGGGCTGGAGCTACGGAAGGGAGGCAATGGAAAAAGATAAGATGACTTACCAGTCTTGTCTTCCAGGGACACCACAACAAATCTCATGATGTAGTATTTTTTTTCCTCCACACCTCTCATGTGGCCTTGAGAGCATAAGTTATTAAATGTTTGAAAAAATTGTTGTGCTGAAAGCATTACATTGAAAGTGTTTTTGAAAGGACTTTGTATCATTTCATTTGATTCTCCTTTAATCTTCCTAAAATTCTTTCTCCCATTTTAGAGGTTGGGAAATTAACACTAATATTTTATCTAAGATTACATCTAACCCAATAGTAGATTTGGGGCAAGAACCCAGTTTCCTGACCTTTAGTCACTAGTGTCATACTTGATGAAGCAGATACTTTTTAAAAAAATTTATTTTATTGAAGTACAGTTGATTTACAATGTTTTAATTTCTACTGTACACCAAACTGATTCAATTATACATATATATATATTCTTTTTCATATTCTTTTCCATTATGGTTTATCACAGGATATTGAACATAGTTCCCTGTGCTATGCAGTAGGACTTTGTTGCTTATCCATTCAATATATAATAGTTTGCAAGGCAGATATTTTTTTAATTGTCTTTTTCTTTTTAATACATAAATAAATTTACCATAGAAGGAAATTATAAAATTTATATGCCAAAAATAAATAAATACTATTTTCATTCAGATTTTGAACTAAATAATCCTTATATAAGTCTTCCATTTAGAGGTTTTTTTTTTGGATTATTCATTTATGCATTCATCAAAGTTTTTTTATAATCGTCCCCACCATATTTTCATGGTTATTTTTTATTATTAAATAATGATCTCCATTTATATCTGCCTTCAGTCCTATAAAATAAAGCTTCCCAGTCCCTAATCTTGCATTCATGAACTCTCCTTTGGTTTTATATGCCTCATTAATAAGGATGAAGCTCATGGCTTACAGTCCATCTATGTACTCAGTAAGATGCTTGATTATCTCACTCTTTGAACTTCTGCCACACTTGCTTCTCCTGCACTTCCGGGGTACCCCAAATTAATTTCACCTCTGTCTTTCACTGGTTTGTTAGAGAACAATCACAATATGCTCTAAAACCTCGCTGAAATTTCAGGAGACCATGAGATATGTGTCTTTGTTCTTCTATATCCCAATTCTAAAATGACTATTTAAATCATAAAACATACCTCAAATTACCTCAATCAGCATTTCATTCCTCCTGTAACAACATTTCTGATTGTCCTGTTATTTTTCATGTATTAGTGAAAATGATGTGCCCCTTAACTTCCACCTTGACCCTACTGCTTTTGCTCTTAATTGCACTGATTTTTTTTCATAAATTTACCCAATTTACTGTTTTTTGCTGTTTTTATCTCTTCTTCACCACTGATTTCTTCCCTGACCTGCAAACATGTTTGTCTACCCTATCCATACTCTCCCTTTAATCATGGTGTGCCACGAGGTCCCTAGATGTCTAAGTCCATAGCCTGGTTAGGAACTTGTTTTCTCAGCATTTTCACCAGATTTAGCCATTTTCAACCTGACTTTGATCCCATGAAACTGCTCCTCCACTAATGACTTCCTATGTTTTTTTTTTTTTTTTTATCAGTCTCCATTTAGACAACCTCTCCTGTGGTATTTGTCACTTAACTAGCCCTTTCTCTTTAAAAGGGTCTGTTCTCTCAGTTTCCTGCATTTCCTGCTCTCCCAATTTTCTAATAAGTTTGACATTACTTCCCATTTGCTGTTCTTTAAATGCAGATGATGCCTAAAATAATTCATGATTGAGTACAAACACTGTGGTAATCAAAAGGGACTGGACATATAGTCAAATACCCACCTCTGGGTGTAGAGGAGGTAGAATGGTGCCCAGGTGACCATCTGAGAAATTAGAAGCCTCATTAAGGAAAAGAAAAATGCTGAGCTGAGATCACGGTAAGGCTCTCTGTGTAAAGCCGTTGAAGACCGAAACTCTAAAATCCCAGAGGACAGTTTTGGAATATCCACTGTTAATTATTAAACCTAGGCTTTGTATGGACTCAAAATTAGTAGGAAAAAACCTCTTTCAATGTGGCTATCTGGTCTACTCTCAAACTGAAATATTTATGTAGGAGGGGAAAATGTTTGTTTTTTTGTTCAGCAAGAAGGAGACTTTGATCTACTAAGAACTCTAAAGGGCATACAGGCTTTCACTGTCCATGAGAAAGAAAATCTCATTAGAAGATGGAATAACATAAAGGAGAGTATAGTATCCATTTCATTTTCATGGCCTTGGAGGAAAAAAGTCATCAAGTTAAAGCTGCTTTTGTGCTACGCACTCACATGTTGACAGCTGAGTCTGAAGAATTTACACTGTGGGAAAACAGTCATTGTCTGCAGCTCTGTACTTCATCTCTGCAAATGTGTAGTTCATTTGAGAATTTAGTTATCAGTCTCTCAGCACTAAATGTGAGAACTGATTTTGCCAGATTAGCACAAAGGTTACATTTGACAGGGTGCAGAAACCAGAACTGCGGCAAGATGGAGGATGCAGACACATATGAGATAGAACCAAGGGACTGTGTGATTCACAAGCCTCATGAAATTAAACACCACTGAAGAACAAAATTGGAAACATAATGTTTACACATGCATGCATAAAATAAGTGAATTTTGAGGCATCAGCATAGACTACACAATCAGTTGTGCTGCCAGAAGTAATAAATTACTTTGCAAGGTACTTTTTGAAAGGTCTTCTGGGCTATTGAAATTAACTTTGGCACAGGACTTACTTTACTTTTATCAAATCAATTCAAACCAATTCAATTATTTTGGAAGAATTAGTTGGCCTATTTCAGATGACTTTTAATTTGTGTTCTTGTTAAACAAAAATTAAAAACACAACTGTTGTGTAGAATTGGATCTTGAAATGTCTCAATTTTTATGGAATTTCACTATTTTCATAATTACTAAAGTTTACATTTTTATAATAGTAGCAATAAAGGCTTAAATTCAGTTTCATTTTACCAGGAAACATTAGGAATTAAGTAACAAACTTTTAGATGAAGAAACATGAGAGATGGAATCTATTGATTTTTTCCATAACTGCTTTTTAAAAATCATCCTTTACACTAGCCGCTAGTTTAAGATTGCTCGATGTTAGAACAACTTTTGATTCCAGAAAATGTACTGGTATGAGTTGGACCTCATGTGCCAAAATTCACTGTTTTTTTCTTTTTGCTTCATAAATTCTTTTGATATTATATAGCTTTAAACTTCAATTCTAATTTTGGTTTACTAACAGTGTAAAAATTAGGTAAAATTTCTCTCTGTATATTCATAGTAAAAAACCAAGTTTATCCTGCTGTTATAGTAATGATTTCTTATCATTTATTGTGTAAGTATCATCTAGTTCTTGTACATATTAGTCATTCGTTAGAGCAGATGGATAGCTAACCCACATTTATTTTTCTATTTGATGGACACTATTTCTAACATTGTTTATTTATGTCTTGGACTAACATTGGAATGCTATATGATGGAAGGAAATACTACAGTCTTTAGAGTGAGACAGTGTTTTACCTTGACCTTGTACCTATTCATGGGTTTATAATACTACCTACCTCTTAGAGTTGTGAAAAAATTGACTACATGATAATGCATACAGAGTACTAAGCAAGTGATTGGCATGTAGTAAGCACTTAATAAATGTGAGTTTTTTCGGTATCCTTTATCCCGCTTCCATTGGGAGGAGCATGCTTCGTAAGCTTTGTCAGACTCATTCTGTGAGTGATTATATTTGAGTCAGGGTGAAAGGGCAGTCAGAGCTGGGTTTAATACATGAAACCACAAGGATCCTTTAGAGAGCCAAGGCCCAGTGCACACAAACAGACCTAATTACAGTGCCCAGAGTGTGAGACCTTCCTACTCATTTCAGGAAGACCTGTTTTCTTTTAGTGGAATTTCCTAAAAGGATTGTGCCTGTGGATAGACCAACTCACTTGCTTTTTTTCCTGTAATTGAAATGGTATGCGAGTCATCATTCCACTTCCTCTCACTTGTAACACTCATACCAGGATGGCTTGCCCTTATTGGAATCAGCATAGCTTCCTCTGTGGTCATGCACTAGGATATTTCATGTTCTCTAAAGATTCAAATTTCTCCACAAGATATATTTTTTTGAAAATAGAACCAAGAAATGTAACCACAAATAAATTCTGAGAGCACAAATTAATGCTGCATGGTACCAGATACCTAATCTTAAATCACTTGTATAACTCTTTTGATATACTATTTTAATTCTACCATCTTTAAAGGCATGAACTGTATCAGAGTATCTAACTGGATTTTTTTAATAAAATTAATCATCTAGTTTGGCATAATGTCAGACTTATTAATGATGCCATTTTGAACTATTTCTCTGCCTTGTTAGTAATATTTTGCTGGCCTTGAGGAAAAAAGCCCTCTAGAAGCCTTACTCTGTGGTTACATGAGCAGATGAGTATTATAGATGTTGAGTGACCATTCAGTTGAAACAACAAGAGCAACCACAAACATCCTCTATGAAAGAAGCAACAAAGACAGAGTCTTTTTTAACTTTTGAATTACATATTCTGTGAATTACATTCTGTATTAATTAGTTAACAATTCTGAAGTATCAGTGCATAGAGTCACAAATAAAAATATTAGTATTTTTGGTTATTTTTGGTGAAATCATGCTGAAACATGGATATGTAATAGTTTAAAATAAGTATCCATAACTATGTCTAAACACAACCTATTAGTTATGGTTTTTTCCTTATGAATCTATTACCAAGAAAAAAGAATGCCCACCTGCCAGAAATACAATTTTTTCAAAAAATACATACCATGAAATTATTCTACTCTCCAAATGATGATAAATTTAATACACTCACTAAATATGCCTTCTTTTTCTCATAAAGAGAAAAGTTACCAAAATATACCTTTACTTGCTCTTCTTTTCTGAGGACTATTTTCTGTGTCACATTTTATCTAAGGACCATAATCACTTTTAATGAGTTTTGTTTGAAATTGCTCTGCATTTATGAGAAAAAAAATGAGTAAAACTTTGGAATAAAAATTAACTCATTAGTGGAAATGTTTGGAAGATGATTTTTTTTCAGGCCTCTGACAAAATGTAGCTGAATAAAATTGTTAGGATATGCTATTTTAACATTTTTTAATGATGGGCTAAAAAGTACAACCCTCAACTATGGCACATTAATCACAAATTTTGAACCACTTATTTCAGAATTTATAGTTGAATGATGAGAGTAGAAAATAATTTTTAAGGGTATGATTACATTTACTAAAGAAAATTCTACTTTTTAAATTAAAATTGATGAAAATGTATAAAAGTGAGAGAGTATCTTGGAAAATTCTTTAAATTATAGCCAGCTCTCTTTTTTCTCTTGGTTCTTAACATTATTTTTCTCTCGTCTCACCATCAGCTTAATGAATACAGAGCCTGTCTATACCAATTTCCTCTTCTAGAGTCACTACATTCAGAGCTTGGTGGGCCTCAATAGGGATTTACTGCTGACTGAGTAATCTGGGTTCATGTGTGCAGTGACATCAAGCAAGAGATTTACCCTGAGAAGTGGATGCCATGACAATGCGTGTAACCATGGTGTGACTGGCCTCTCTGACATGGCTCTCAAAAGCTTTCCCTCTGTGAAAACAGAAGCCTGTTTGCAAATTAATTAGTTTCTGGCGGCAGCTTGATTGTTGACCCACAGTTTGTAGAGTGGAAAAACAATCAGATTAGTGTGCTCAGGGTAAAAGACCAGTGTGCAGTTGCGTGTGGCTTGCTCAACTATTGAAACCATGAATGGACTGAAACAAATTCTTTTCTGAGAAGCCTAGGCAGAGGTTAAGTGTGATGAGCCTAGAGCTCCCAACAGCAGGGGTGGGAGAATTAAAGGATTTTAGCCAGATAAAGCTGAATGATGGCAAGCAATGCCATTGAATTTTAATAGCATGGATAGTTTTGACCAAATAAAACAAAACAAAAAAAAACCAAAAAACACTTGTTACGTTGTTCTAATCCCTCTGAGTAGAAGGAATAAGTTTACAATATTATTAAATGTAGGTTTGACGCAAATACTTTCATAGTAGAAAATTTCAGAAGTTTTCAGATGGGAAAGTTTTAATTAAATTTGTCTCGAAGGCTAATTTGATAACACCTAAATGAAAAACTGTTATGAAGTAACCTGCCTTTTTATGTTGATAAAATTTTTGTTGATATATTTACCTCAGCTGCTTTCTGGGGTGTAATCCTCACATGCCCAGTAAAATTAATCCTGAGTCACAAAGAGATGTTGGCTCATGAGAATACATATTCTGCTATCTACTTTTGCAAATATCAAATTAGATAACCGTGCCAAGGAATGATGTCTGCAATCTTAGGATGAAAAAATTCTGCATACCGTTTTTGATGATTAAAATTTGTTTTAGTCAATAAATTATTGTTTATGCTTCATTTTGTAAGATTACCTAACACAATAAGCCATATATACTCTTCCTTTTTAGATACCACTGGCAGATGTCTCCCTAAATACAGCTCTGATGGCTATCACAATACTTTCCCATTCAAAAATCATTTATATCTCTCAATTTACAAGTGAATTGAATCCAGATTTTGCTGCCTGTCACGTTCTTTGTCATGCAATCCTAAATGACCTCTCCAATATTAAACACTAACAGACTCAAATAGGGTCGGTTGCCCTTAAATTTACTATCATTTTCATTTAACCATACCATTCTCTCAATAGACCTTAATCTTTCCCACCTTTGAATCCCAAGAGCATATATATGCATGTTTCGATTTATCACAGGGCCAACCACTTTGCCTTGCAATCTAGGATGTGCCAAATAAGAAGCTCTTCAATGAATCTGCTTTGCAGGCTCTGGGGTCAGATGGCCTGAGTTTGTATCCCAGGTCCTCTATCTACCACCCTCGTGACTTGGGGGGTAATTTATGTTACTTATTTTCATCACCCATTTATGATTTGTAAAATAAGGTTAATAACTAATACACTGTTTTTCTGAAGATGCATGAGACAGTCCTCATAAGGTACTAAGAACAGTGTCTAATAATATGGTAGATGCTCATTATAACTGTGGTTGCTGCCGGTGTTTGCATACCAGCTCTATACATAGAACACAGTGCACATTTGGAGAATTAATACAGAGAACCAGCCTGAAGGTTATGTTTGCCTTTCTTAATCTGTTCTCAGGCTATTTTGTTTTGTCTTATTTAATTGACTATTTTCAATATATGGGCATTTAATACATCAAAAATATATAAAATATTTGTCTTTAGTATTAAAATAGTATATAAACTTTTTAGTCAAATTGGGCTTAACAAAATTAGCAGATGAAATAATGAAATGGTGAGCCAAGGGTAAATTTCAATAAAATGTGTTTTCCTAAGTATTAATTTAGCTCTATTAAGTGTAATACTTACCACTTAAATAAATAAATCATTAGGTTAATTCTTTTTTTCCAATATAATTTTTTAAAAAACATTGACTGCATTGTTGCATCTAAGATATTCATTTATCCTGCCGTATCACAGCTTAGCTTTTAATTTTTTTCATGTGAAGATGTCGTCTTTAACCTTTGGGGTGGTGGTTAAGAGCATGGAGTCTATAGAACTTGACCGCCTGACTTGGGCACTAACTGAGCAGCTGGAGACAGCTACTGTAAGCTACCTGTGCTCAACGTCCCTTTTTTCAAGTGGAAACGATAATCGTTCCTTCCGATTGGATTGTTATGAGAATTATGCATAAGTAAATTTCTATAAAGCACTTGGAAAAGAGACTATTCTTACCCAAAACAAAACAAACAAACAAAACAACTCGGTTGATGTTAGCTTATTCCATAATGTGTGAGAATTTTAAATAATAGAAAAATAAAAATACCTAAATGTGTCAACTCACTAAAGATGTAGTAGAATGTACAGTCTCACTTAACTGAACAGCCATGTATTTCTAGGAAAGCAATGAAAATGGCTTAAGGAAAACAAGACAAGATGAAGTGATAGTAATCTATGCCCTTTCCTTAGACCGAGTCTATACATACAGGATTTCTTGTCTAACGATGTGAGTACATTTTGATAAAATAGATCTACTACTCTTTTGCTTCAAGAAAGGGAAAAAGGATTTTTTTTCTAAGTTTAGAAATATACTAAGTTACTTACATATGACCCTGAAATGCTCTAAACTTCATATATCAACTAAACATAAATTACAAAATGTTATGCAGAAGAAGGGTCTTTAAAATATTTTCCTGGTAATATTAGTAAGGAAGATTTGCATGTGTTTAGATGCGCTTAAAAGAAGCATTTTTAACTTAGAATTGTTTGTGTCGCTATATGATTTAAGTAACTAGACAAGAGAAAATCACATCCCTTCACTTCCCACCCCAGCCTCCCCCACCTTCCTTTCAGCAGTCGTTCAACTTCCTGTGGCACTTTTGGATCAACACATAAATTCTGCATTTTAAACACTATAACATTTTACATATGGTAATATTATTATTTTAAAATATATTTATGCAAAAATAAAGATATGCATTTGAAAATTATAGTTTATTATTAGTAGTAATTTTGTAAATTGATAAGTATAAATTTTTTATTCATTAGAAGTATAATTTTTATTTGTGATTTACTAAATCATAACTATTTTGGCATTTAATGTAGGCTGTTAGCATAAAGGATTCATCAAAAATGTGTCTCTTCCACCTCAATACATAAGGCAAATACTAACAGCCATAAAAGGGGAAATCGACAGTAACACAATCATTGTAGGGGACCTTAACACCCCACTTTCACCAATGGACAGATCATCCAAAATGAAAATAAATAAGGAAACACAAGCTTTAAATGACACATTACACAAGATGGACTTAATTGATATTTATAGGACATTCCATCCAAAAACAACAGAATACACATTTTTCTCAAGTGCTCATGGAACATTCTCCAGGATAGATCATATATTGGGTCACAAATCTAGCCTTGGCAAATTTAAGAAAATTGAAATCATATCACGTATCTTTTCTGACCACAACACTATGAGACTAGATATCAATTACAGGAAAAGATCTGTAAAAAATACAAACACATGGAGGCTAAACAATACACTACTTAATAACGAAGTGATCACTGAAGAAAACAAAGAGGAAATCAAAAAATACTTAAAAACAAATGACAGTGGAGACACGACGACCCAAAACCTATGGGATACAGCAAAAGCAGTTCTAAGAGGGAAGTTTATAGCAATACAATCCTACCTTAAGAAACAGGAAACATCTCGTATAAACAACCTAACTTTGCACCTAAAGCAACTAGAGAAAGAAGAACAAAAAAACCCCAAATTTAGCAGAAGGAAAGAAATCATAAAGATCAGATCAGAAATAAATGAAAAAGAAATGAAGGAAACAATAGCAAAGATCAATAAAACTAAAAGCTGGTTCTTTGAGAAGATAAATAAAATTGATAAACCATTAGCCAGACTCATCAAGAATAAAAGGGAGAAGACTCAAATCAATAGAATTAGAAATGAAAAAGGAGACGTAACAACTGACACTGCAGAAATACAAAAGATTATGAGAGATTACTACAAACAACTGTATGCCAATAAAATGGACAACCTGGAAGAAATGGACAAATTCTTAGAAATGCACAAGCTGCCGAGACTGAACCAGGAAGAAATAGAAAATATGAACAGACCAATCACAAGCACTGAAATTGAAACTGTGATTAAAAATCTTCCAACAAACAAAAGCCCAGGACCAGACGGCTTCACAGGCGAATTCTATCAAACATTTAGAGAAGAGCTAACACCTATCCTTCTCAAACTCTTCCAAAAGATAGCAGAGGGAGGAACACTCCCAAACTCATTCTATGAGGCCACCATCACCCTGATACCAAAACCAGACAAAGACGTCACAAAGAAAGAAAACTACAGGCCAATATCACTGATGAACATAGATGCAAAAATCCTCAACAAAATACTAGCAAACAGAATCCAACAGCACATTAAAAGGATCATACACCATGATCAAGTGAGGTGTATTCTGGGAATGCAAGGATTCTTCAATATACACAAATCAAACAACGTGATACACCATAGCAACAAACTGAAGGAGAAAAACCATATGATCATCTCAATAGATGCAGAGAAAGCTTTTGACAAAATTCAACACCCATTTATGATAAAAACCCTGCAGAAAGTAGGCATAGAGGGAACTTTCCTCAACATAATAAAGGCCATATATGACAAACCCACAGCCAACAAAGTTCTCAATGGTGAAGAACTGAAACCATTTCCACTAAGATCAGGAACAAGACAAGGTTGCCCACTCTCACCACTCTTATTCAACATAGTTTTGGAAGTTCTAGCCACAGCAATCAGAGAAAAAAAAAAAAAACAAATAAAAGGAATCCAAATAGGAAAAGAAGAAGTAAAGCTGTCACTATTTGCAGATGACATGATATTATACATAGAGAATCCTAAGGATGCTACCAGAAAACCACTAGAGCTAATCAATGAATTTGGTAAAGTAGCAGGATACAAAATTAATGCACAGAAATCTCTGGCATTCTTATACACTAATGATGAAAAATCTGAGAGTGAAATTAAGAAAACACTCCCATTTACCACGGCAACAAAAAGAATAAAATATCTAGGAATAAACCTACCTAAGGAGACAAAAGACTTGTATGCAGAAAACTATAAGACACTGATGAAAGAAATTAAAGATGATACAAATAGGTGGAGAAATATACCATGTTCTTGGATTGGAAGAATCAACATTGTGAAAATGACTCTACTACCCAAAGCAATCTACAGATTCAATGCAATCCCTATCAAACTACCACTAGCATTTTTTACAGAACTAGAAAAAAAAATTTCACAATTTGTATGGAAACACAAAAGACCCCAAATAGCAAAAGCAATCT